>NC_092075.1:417500-500000 GCF_039877785.1 Chaetodon trifascialis | reverse complement strand
CGTCACGTCCTCTGATCCACATCACGTCGTCCACTGCTGTCCTCTGGTCCCACTCTTTACGGCATCAGTGTTTTCTTTGAGCTTTCATGCTGATTTTTTAATGATGTCAGTCTATTAGCAGTTCACAAAGGCAGCGGTGGCATTAAAATTAGCATTAGCATTAAAATTCAGTCATTTATGTCATTTCGAGCCAACAAACAGCATTTTTCCATCTGAAACGACTCACTGGCAGCTAATCAAGCTAGCATTAGCCTCACGAGTTGCTAATCATTTGATGCTTCCAGCTAACAAGAGCCCTTTAAGATGGGTCTTTTTAACGGCTTCGTTCTGTACATGACGCTAACTGTTAGCATGAGGCTAAAGCTAACAGGTCCCAGGTCATGCTATCACGACGATGCTCCAGACATTTCAGCGTCACCTGTTATCCACAAAAGCTAACAGTTTGCTAACTCCTGGCCTTGGAAGTGACACCACTTTACTATTGTAAGTAAGCTAATTAGCCAGACATGCTAACATTAAGACACAGTTTGTTTTTTGGTTTAGAAAAAACAAGAAAAAATTGATATTGAAGAGTTTAAAAAAAAATCCAATTAGAGGAATAATTCAGTAATTTCTGACTAAACATTTCGAAGGTTTCCTGATTTTTTTTGTTAAATGTGACAAAGAAATGTGCATTTAACAGCTGTGACATGTTGTTAAAGGTAAAACGCGGTTTGTTTAAAATGTACCTCTGATCGCTCTGTATTTTAATTTCTTGTGATTGATCAGCTGGAAAACGTCATTCAGGTCCACAAGTATGACAACACATGAGCAGTGAACGTGGCAGAGGTGGTTTTTAAGTTAAATTAGGTAGAAGAAGAAGAAGAAGACAATATGATGCATAACAATCAGCCACTGGTCTTCTGAACGTGGATGCTGATAAAATCCCATGAGTCATTTTTCACGGTGGTATTTAAAGCGCGGCGTGTTTTTCCATAGCCCGAGCGGCTCGTGCTGCCTTCAGGGCCTCTGAGCTGCAGAGCAGAAGCCTGTAGTTAAAGCAGGCGGAGGGGAAAAATACATTTCATTACTTTGCTTTGTGGCATTTTTTCCACGTCATTACGAAGCAGTAATGGGCGATCACAGGCAGAAACAGATTGCTCTGCTCCTCTCATCCAACAGGCCTCATTTTAATGTGCCACCATTACGCGACTCGCTGCTTTGTTACAGTCGAGTATGAGCGCCTTTCCCTCCTCCCCGCTGCATGTCTCTGTATGGAGAGAGTAGACGCTACTCTGTTCTGACATGAGACAAATGTTTCATTCAAATGTTGCTTTCGCATATTGTGGAGGAAGTAATGAATTCCTTGGCGGCGGCGGCGGCGGGCCCGGTTCACCGTGTCAGGCCTGAGCGCGGTGCAGGCGCGGCTCCACAGCAGCAAAATTAAATTTAATGTTCCATTCGCCGCGGAAAGGTGCATAAATCAAAGCTTTTGATTTGCATGGACTGTGGCGAGCAACCTCATCCCATGCAAAAATAAACCAGGACAGAATATGATGTCACGGGAAAAACAATGTAATCTCAGACTTCCTAATAAAAACAAGCAACAGGCGGGGCGTTTAATTCAGACTGCTGCTCTCGTGTCAAGTATATTATCAAAAACACGGCTCCCGCCGCCCTCCTCTTTCATTCAAGGAGAGACGAAGCCATTCGAAAAGTTTAAGATTGTTTCCCCGAACAAGAAAAATGAAAGTTTGAACCATTCAAATCTACAAAAACAAGAAGCATCAGGATGAAAACGGAGGCAAACTGAAAGGCTGAAGGTGTCAGAATGACGAAGACGATGAGCAGACGAAGCTCCACCGCAGATACAGAGAAAACCCCGAGCTCCACAATCAATACGTACGGCATCATCAATACATCATCATCATCAATACATACGTCATCATCATCATCATCATCACCAATACATACATCATCATCATCAATACATACGTCATCATCAATACATACGTCATCATCATCATCAATACATCATCATCATCATCATCAATACATCATCATCATCATCATCATCAATACATACATCATCATCATCATCATTAATACATACATCATCATCAATACATACGTCATCATCATCATCAATACATCATCATCATCATCATCAATACATCATCATCATCATCATCATCAATACATACATCATCATCATCAATACATACGTCATCATCATCATCAATACATCATCATCATCATCATCAATACATACATCATCATCATCATCATCAATACATACGTCATCATCATCATCATCAATACATACGTCATCATCATCATCATCAATACATACATCATCATCATCAATACATACGTCATCATCATCATCATCAATACATACATCATCATCATCAATGCATACGTCATCATCATCTGACATTTTGGAAACAAAAAGCTTCTTAAAGACAAATAAGAAGAAGAAGAAGAAGAAGAAGAAGAAGAAGAAGAAGAAGAAGAAGAAGAAGAAGAAGAAGAAGCCTGATCTGAATGTCTGATGGTCGCTCAGATACTTTTGTTTCTTTTATATTTGTACGTTTGTTTGTTTCGTCTCTATTTCTTTGTCATTTCCTGTCAGGAGTTAAATCGGCCAATCAGCTTGCTCGAAGCGTGTCATTACATGTAGCTGAGATTGTTTGCGACCAACGCGTCAAACGACATAAAGGCCGAGAAAAGTGGAGGCGGTTGGATGATGGAACAGAACTTTCAGCCAGAAACAGTTTTTCATGTCGGAGAAAAGAAACGTTTGACTTGTTCATTGAAGCGCCGCAACGCTCACATGCTCACACGCTCACACGCTCACACGCTCACACGTTCACACGCTCACACGTTCACACGCTCACACGCTCACACGCTCACACGCTCACACGTTCACACGCTCACACGTTCACACGCTCACACGCTCACACGTTCACACGCTCACACGTTCACACGCTCACACGTTCACGTACATACTAACCAACCACATTCACCACCTTTACTATCGTTCTCAGGAAGTTTTATTCTGAAAGGCTAATCCGACGTCAGTGTTAAATTTCTTTTATTGCTGATTTGACCACGAAGTAAAATTGAGCTTCGATCTACATGAAAAAATATTGTTGTCTGTTATTTTTATTTCTTCTTTTTTGGTGATTTCAAGCTTGGTGCTGCTCCTTCTTCTTCTTCTTCTTCTTCTTCTTCTTCTTCTTCTTCTTCTTCTTCTTCCTTGATCTCTTCTTTGTGCTGTAACTGAGGACGCAGACAGCGAACCAACCAGGTGGACGTGACACCTGCAGCTGACACTGAACGCACCGTAAAGACAGATTTTAACACTGAAGGCATCGTCGTGTCCTTCCTGTCTTTTCCATCAGCATCATTAAAGTCACCTGACTCGACGTTTAAACGACTGGATCTTCTGAGCGTGACTGTCGGCTGCTTCAGTGACTCTAACCGAGCTTTTCAGAGGCCACTCTCAGAAATCTGATTCCTCGTAACGTCGTTAAATCATTTTCTTAACGTCCCATTATTGCTGTCACTTTCTTTTGCATCGTTTGTTAATGCAGAAGGAATTTACAGGATGTAATGTGATTACTTGTTGTAGCTTCCTCTGCAGCAGCATCTCTATCAATACACACACACACGCACGCGCACACACACACACACACACACACACACACACACACACACACACACACACACGCAGGTCTGAGGCCCCATTAGGAATCTTCCTGATCAATACCCAGTGAATTAGAGTGCTGCTAATCTGATTAACTCCCCATTATTTTCTACTGGCTCTTATTCAGGATGCACGATGAGAAAATATCCCACTTTCTTCTTCTTTAAATGAAACACGCCCACGTCGACTCTGATTGGTTCATCAGTCTGTGGTGTGTTCAGGGACCTGGTCTCCTTCTTCAGAGGTTACAGCTGTTTCCTCAAACCAGCGCTATGCTGTCTCACTTCCTGTCTGTGGCTCTCAGCTCACTGGTTCCTGCTGAAGACGCAAATCTTTGAAAATACCTCACAAATATTAACTTCCTTCAAAGGTTCAGTCTTTTCTGCTTACTGGACGACAAAGAACATCTGCTGGGACTATTTTCAGTGGCGGATGAATCCAGGTGTGGTGCTGCGGTGCGTGTTTGACGCAGCAGGACGCTTCACGTTTCCTGAGCACAGCCGTGATTCTGTGGGCAGATGACGTCGTTACTGATGCTGATCTGAGGTCTGCGATCACGTCCTCAGGTGCGTCCGCTCACCTGCAGTCTGAGCTCGCCGCTGCACTCGGCCCGGTCTCTGAATCCTGACCTCTGGTCCTCTGAGAGGACGCCGGGCCGCATGCAGGTTATTGAAATGAAATGGATCTACTCTAAATCTGCTTTCCTCCCCTGCCGCTCTAATAGTGGGAGGAAGAGGAGACGAGGAAGAGGGGAAGAGAGGGGAGAAGCCGAGTCCTCCCGAGGCATGATGGGATTAGTGCTGGGGGCTATAGAGCGATTGCGGCGGCCGTGGATGGAGAGGTTCAGGTGTAGCGCTCACCCCTGCCGTTAAAGAGATTATCAACAATGAAAATAATCTAAAGAAAAGTTCCCGCTCTGCCGACGCCACCAAACTCTCCGCGCTTCCCAAACAAATTCCCACAAAAGGCTTTTTATTGTATGAGAGTCATGGCAGCGGGCGGAGGTACAGGTGGCCGTGAGCTCGCCCTGTGATCCCAGCAGCTCCACCCGCCTCCACAAACCTAATAAGACGCAGCGCGGATGAAGGCTTTTATATTAAAAGCCACATATTCTGATTAATTCTTCCCTTTGTGAATCCCACAAGAGCCGAGACGAAGAGGAGGCCGAAGAGGAGAGCTCAGACTCACTGCACTGAAGAGAAATCACTGGACCAGCTCCCCCCTGACTCAGGCCCTCTCCCCCTGAACCAGGAGCTCTCTCCCATGAACCAGGAACTCTCCCCCTGAACCAGGAACTCTCCCCCCTGAACCAGGAGCTCCCTCCCATGAACCAGGAACTCTCCCCCCTGAACCAGGAGCTCTCTCCCATGAACCAGGAACTCTCCCCCTGAACCAGGAACTCTCTCCCATGAACCAGGAACTCTCCCCCCTGAACCAGGAACTCTCTCCCATGAACCAGGAACTCTCCCCCCCGAACCAGGAACTCTCCCCCCTGAACCAGGAACTCTCCCCCCTGAACCAGGAACTCTCCCCCCTGAACCAGGAAGTCCCTCCCATGAACCAGGAAGTCCCTCCCATGAACCAGGAACTCTCTCCCATGAACCAGGAACTCTCTCCCCTGAACCAGGAACTCTCTCCCATGAACCAGGAACTCTCCCCCCCGAACCAGGAACTCTCCCCCCTGAACCAGGAACTCTCCCCCCTGAACCAGGAACTCTCCCCCCTGAACCAGGAAGTCCCTCCCATGAACCAGGAAGTCCCTCCCATGAACCAGGAACCCCCTCCCATGAACCAGGAACTCCCTCCCATGAACCAGGCCCCCTCCCACCTGAACCAGGAACTCCCCCCCCGAACCAGGAACTCTCCCCCCTGACTCAGGCCCCCTCCCACCTGAACCAGGAAGTCCCTCCCATGAACCAGGAACTCTCCCCCCTGAACCAGGAACTCCCTCCCATGAACCAGGAACTCCCTCCCATGAACCAGGAACTCTCCCCCCTGAACCAGGAACTCCCTCCCCTGAACCAGGAACTCTCCCCCCTGAACCAGGAACTCTCCCCCCTGAACCAGGAACTCCCTCCCATGAACCAGGAACTCTCCCCCCTGAACCAGGAACTCCCTCCCATGAACCAGGAACTTCCTCCCATGAACCAGGAGCTCTCCCCCCTGAACCAGGAACTCTCCCCCCGAACCAGGAACTCTCCCCCCTGAACCAGGAACTCTCCCCCCTGAACCAGGAACTCTCTCCCATGAACCAGGAACTCTCCCCCCTGAACCAGGAACTCCCTCCCATGAACCAGGAACTCCCTCCCATGAACCAGGAACTTCCTCCCATGAACCAGGAACTCTCCCCCCTGAACCAGGAACTCTCTCCCCTGAACCAGGAACTCTCCCCCCGAACCGGGAACTCTCCCCCCTGAACCAGGAATTCTCTCCCCTGAACCAGGAACTCTCCCCCAAACCAGGAACTCCCTCCCATGAACCAGGAACTCCTTCCCATGAACTAGGAGCTCTCCCCCCTGAACCAGGAAGTCCCTCCCATGAACCAGGAAGTCCCTCCCATGAACCAGGAACCCCCTCCCATGAACCAGGAACTCTCCTCCCATGAACCAGGAACTTCCTCCCATGAACCAGGAACTCTCCCCCCTGAACCAGGAACTCCCTCCCATGAACCAGGAACTCCCTCCCCTGAACCAGGAACTCTCCCCCCTGACTCAGGCCCCCTCCCACCTGAACCAGGAAGTCCCTCCCATGAACCAGGAACTCTCCCCCCTGAACCAGGAACTCCCTCCCCTGAACCAGGAACTCTCCCCCCTGAACCAGGAACTCCCTCCCCTGAACCAGGAACTCTCCCCCCTGAACCAGGAACTCCCTCCCCTGAACCAGGTACTCTCCTCCCATGAACCAGGAGCTCTCCCCCCTGAACCAGGAAGTCCCTCCCCTGAACCAGGAACTCTCCCCCCTGACTCAGGCCCCCTCCCACCTGAACCAGGAAGTCCCTCCCATGAACTAGGAACTCCCTCCCCTGAACCAGGACCTCTCCCACCTGAACCAGGAGCTCTCCCCCCTGACTCAGGCCCCCTCCCCCGTGAAGCAGGTTCAGTTCAAGCCTTTTTCAACAGTTTGTGTTCTTCTCAATATTTAATCTTAACTTTGTTGAACATGAATCACATTTAAAAAGTCACTCTGAGCTCAAACACTGACGCTGAAACGTAAAAGCGCCGCGGAGCAAACAGAGCAAACAGAGCAGGAAACGGCGGTCTGGTCCTTCAGACGTTAGTGTCCGATAGAGAAGCATTAATATTCTCAGCTCAGCCACACCAACCTGCTCAGGATGTATTTTATTTTGAAAAGTCAGAAGCACACATAAAGAGTGCAGCTGCCTCTGGTTCCAGTTTGGCTCATTTAATGGATTCTGGGCTGAACGGTGATCAAAGCGGTTCATTTCCATCGTTTATGTATCAGAGGAGAACCGTGTTTCGCCGTTACGCTGAGACAACGGCAACTTTTGAGCGCCATGAAACGAGGGACCCATCTGTGAGTCCCCGCGCTGCAGAGATAACTGTTAACGTCCATATGTCTGCACGGAGGCAGGTCTGCTCGCCAAGCTGAGGCCGGGTGCTGACGAGGAGCACAGACATGAGACGTTCAGGGAACTTTATTCTTTGAACGTTTATTGATCATTTGTCCTGAACGTTTGAGATGTTCAAGGGTTTTTCTGCAGAACACTGACGTCAGAACGTTTGATGAACTTTATTTTCCAAACTTCCTGTCACTCACAGGAGGTCTGAAGTGTGTTCAGATGAGCTGCAGCAGCTTGTTGTTCTGCCTTCAGCTGCACCGTGTTCACATTAAAGCAGAGTGAATCTGGATCTGAATCTGGATCCCGATCCTCTCTCTGCCACACAAACCAGTTTCTGTGTGAGCGTCGCGTCAAACCTCACAAAGATCAATAATCTGACTTCACAGCAGCAGAGAGAAAACATCTAAACACCAACAGGAACAAAGACTGAACGCACGTCTGCAGGAGGACAAAGGACCTGAAACAGGTGGAGACAACGAGGACTTTAAGTACTGAGAGCTCTGATTGGATAACTGAGGACAGGTGAGGATTCAACTGAACAATGACAGGAAGTGGAACCCATGGAGGAGGGCTACTGAGGAAGTTCAGCTGGTTCAGACGCCAATAAAATATTTAATAAATGTTTTGTTTACGTTTCACAAACAGAGTAAAAAAGACACGACTTTGAGAAGACGTTCTGTCTTTAAAGGACGTCTCAGTGAAGAGTTTTCTGCTGAAATGCAAAGCTTACGAAGTGAAAATGAAGACATAAAACATGCACACACACACACACACACACACACGCATGCACACACGCACACACACACGCACACACACACGCACACACGCACACACATGCAGACATTAATATTGAAGCTTGTTAAAAATGACCTTTGAATAAGTTTCAATAGAAATAATAAAAATCATGAAACTACATGAAAAGACATCTGAATGAACCTCAGAGGGTCCCGGAATGTTTCCGGATGGTTCCGGGAATGTTTCCGGGAATGTTTCCGGAGCGTTCTGTCGAGCTGGGCAGTGAAAGCTGACCTCAGGGTCGTTCACCTGCACCTGAAGGCGACGCAGACGAACTTCAGTCGAGCTGAAACTAATGATTCTTCCATTATTGATTAATCTGCTGCTTATTTACTCAATTAGTTGATTAATCATTTAATTACAAATGGACTCATTAATCTGATGATTGTAATTCAACTTTGACTGCATCTAACAATGTTCCCGTGATTGATTAATTATTGATTTTGATATTGATAAACTTTATTTAGATTTAGATTTCAGCAGGAAATGAGGAAAATAAAATCAATCATTTCAAAATAAAACAGAAATAAAAAGGAATAAAATACCAACAATTAAATATTTATCAGTAAAAACTGTGAAAAACGTTTCAACAACGAGCTTTTAGAGACGTTTGCTGCAAGTTTGTGATTTAGTGCTGCAGAGGAGGGTGAGGAGGTAGAGGAGGGTGAGGAGGGTGAGGAGGAAGGAGGGTGAGGAGGGAGAGTAGGGTGAGGGTGAGGAGGAAGGATGGTGAGGAGGGAGAGTAGGGTGAGGGTGATGAGGAAGGAGGCTGAGGAGGGTGAGGAGGAAGGAGGGCTGCCGTGGGGGAGGATTGGACAGCGCAGGGCTGTGAGAAAAACACACAAGCTCATACAGCAGCGATTCAAATCAATTCGAAAGCAGAGCCGGAGGAGATTTCTGCAGCAATGAGCCTGAAGTCGGCGGTCAGAAGAAGAACGAGTCCACAGATGAAGAGAAGAAGAAGAAATGAGCGCCGCTGAGAAAAGAAAGAAAAAAACTTCTCCGGATTCCAACTTGCAAATAAAAAGCAAAGCAATCAATCATGTGGCGAGGCCTCGTTCCTGCTGCTCCTTCCAGGCAGCGCACAATGAAATCGGACAAGACTAGAATATGCAAACTTATTCTGTCCCTCTGGACAGCCGGGGTGGGGGGGCGGGGGGCCGGCGGGGGTCCGGAAAGATAAATGGGCATTCCAGGGGACGAGGCGGGGGCCTGTTAAAAGTTTACTGTCACAAACACTAATTAATCACCGCGGCAGAGGCTATTAATCATATATTAATGAGATGGTCTCTTTACTTTGGCCCGTCCAGGCCTCCTCGCGGCCCCGTGGCCCCTGGAAGCCTCGCTGAGCAGAAAGCATCCAGGACTCAATTAATCTTGTGGCACCTCTGCCCGCCGCAGACAGACACCTTCAGTGAGAGCGGGCAGTCAGCGAGGACGTTTAACGGGTCCATATTTCCGGGGGGATTTCTGAAGCCTCGGCTGCTGGACGACACGCAGACAGACACGTCCGGCGTTTCATCCGTCCCCTCTGCGGCACGGCGGGATGAAATGGACGTGGCAGATTATTTGGAGCGATGCCTGTTTGATCGCTGGAGTCGCGGCCTGGCAGCCCGTCGTCACGCTGTGGTCGACCTCGCCGTCCGGGATCGATCAGTCTGTGGCTCTGACCGCTCGGATGACGTTATTTCAGTTGTTTTAAGGAGACTCTTCGTGTCATAAAACGTCCATGACGGTCTGTCTGATATTTACCAAAAACTATGTATCTCATACCATCAAATATCCTCTGTTTGGGCTGCGGCGCCGCAGCAGGAAATTGTAGTCCAGTGTAGAAAAGAGAGTTTCCATCAGTGTTACTGTCGTTTAAACAACCACAAACTCTGACGGCACAGTTTGTCCACTGGGAACAAGCTGAACTGAACTGGTTTAACTGGTGAACCAGGACTTTGTGGACTAGATGATCCTGTGTGGAGCTGCATCCGTCCTCTAACGGCTCGTTTTCAAAGATGATTTTTTGTCTTTATTAGGTGGTTGATTGTACAGAAATGACAGGACACCAGAGGGGACAGACACAGGTGAGACATACAACAAGTGACATGTTGCATTCACCTGCAGAGACGTCCAGGAAGACTGTAAAAATGGACGTGTGCTGTTGTCTTTACATCCTGACAGCAGCTCAAACATGCTGCACCTGTAGCATTCTGTCTTTAGCCATGCTAGCCGCACGTCTCTGTGGACGGCAGCGTCCCCCTGTGATCAGACTGAAACACCTGCAGCTGATGGTGAGTGTGACGAGACGAGCTTCAGACGTTCACGTTCTCCTCAGGATGAACTCTGCTCGTCAGCGCCATCATCAGGTCAACAACAGTCCCATCAGCCTCAGCTGCACTCAGCATGTTAGCATTGTCACTGTGAGCATGTTAGCATGCTGAAGTTAGCATTTAGCTCAAAGCACCACTATGCCAAGGCTAACAGTTTCCCTGTCACTGCAGTCTTTATGCTAAGCTAGGCTAAGCACATCCACCTGAACACACTGCATCACCTGTCCTCTCTCACCTGTGAGACGTGTCCACAGTGTGTGTGTGTGTGTGTGTGTGTGTGTGTGTGTGTGACCTCTGAGCTTCCTCTGCAGAAATGTTTGTCACACGTTGGCCATTAATAAACTGTGTGAGTGCATTAAGCGGTGCAGGTGTCGGTGCATGCTGATGGAGCGAGCTGCTGGATGCAGATCAGCCGGAGGGTCAGCGACCGCACACACATGCTGATGCTCACACGCCCGTACAGTACGAAAACACAAAAACTCCCCGTGACGACGGCCAGCGGGCGCTCTGCACGCAGCGCCATGAATCATTCAGTGAGAAGGTGTGAAGGTCCACATCAGCCAATCACAGGCAGGCAGGCAGGGACTCAGACTGCTGGTCTGTCTTCAGGTGTCAGACAGACAGACGAACTCATTTACGGCCTAAAAAGGATCATTTGCTTCGTCATGTGACTCTCGTGACCAATCACGAGCCGCCTCCTTCAGTCAGAGGAGCAGGTTGTTATGATGGAGAGCGATGAAGAGGAGAAGAGAGGAAGCTGCTGATGGTGTAAATTCATCAGTTCATGTCTTTCTTGCTTCTCGTGGCTGCAGGACAGATTTTCATATCACAGTGAACTCAAACTCTTTGACTTTTGGACTGTTGGTGGGACAGGAGGACAGCTGAGGACGTCACGTTGGACACTGGCTGATTTGTAGTTGAAAGCACAATAAGCCGCCTCGTCCGCGGGTTCGTGTCGGGGTCAGAGGTCTCCTGCTTTGGTCACAGTGTGTTTGCGCTCTTGTACAAGCTGTCGGCGGCTCGCCGGCCATCGCCGCCGACGCCTCATTAAGTGAATGGAGGTAAATGAAGCGTCGCCTCACTTTACACCTGCAGGATCTGCGGCTCGGGAGAATAAAGCTAATGGAGTGTGAAGTTACAGCGCGGCGGCCGCACAGGTTTAACACACAGGCTGACAGACTGCTGCACTCAGAGCTCAGCTAATGAGCCCCGACGGAGCTCAATGATTTCACATCCAGCGCTAAAAAAACACACATCATAAACCTCCGACGGGCAGAAATCTCCTTCACAACGAGTTTTAACCTCACAGACTCGAACAGAAACAGTCCTGAGGCGTTTGTCCAGAGACCTGAAGGACGCGTCAGACCACCATCAGCTCTTCATGAGGCTTCGACTCTCAGTTCATGTACGCAGGTTTGCAAACGGGCTGAAACTCATGGCTCCCCTGACGGCGAGGCCTGCTGTTTAACGGCGGTTTAAAGATGGCCGCTCCGTGAGGCATTCAGGGCCTGCAGGTCAAACTAAAGAGGAAACATACGACGAGCTGCTGGTTCACACCGACATAAGAACCAGGTCCACTTCACAGGATTCTGCAGCTCCACCGGCTGTGTGGAGGTCAGGGTGGAGGTCAGGGTGGAGGTCAGACATGCAGCATGTCCGACTTCACGGAGGAGGAGGTGGTGATGATGATGATGATGATGGTGGTGATGATGATGATGATGATGATGGTGATGATGGTGGTGATGATGATGATGATGATGATGATGATGATGATGATGATGGTGATGATGGTGGTGATGGTGGTGATGATGATGATGATGATGATGGTGATGATGATGGTGATGGTGGTGATGATGATGATGATGATGATGGTGATGATGGTGGTGATGGTGGTGATGATGATGATGATGATGATGATGATGATGGTGATGGTGGTGATGATGATGATGATGATGATGATGATGATGATGATGATGATGATGATGGTGGTGATGGTGGTGATGATGATGATGATGATGATGATGGTGGTGGTGATGATGATGATGATGATGATGATGGTGATGATGGTGGTGATGGTGGTGATGATGATGATGATGATGATGATGATGATGATGGTGATGGTGGTGATGATGATGATGATGATGATGATGATGATGATGATGGTGATGGTGGTGATGATGATGATGATGATGATGATGATGATAACGATGACGATGATGGTGGTTTTGAGAGTCTTGCCTCTTTAAGCTCGTCCACTGAACTCGTCAGGGACGTGAAGTCGTCCTCCAGCTCACATTGATGCAGACCAGCACTCTGACTCGTCTTCAGCCCTGCAGGACGTTTGTTGATCCCCTCTTAAACTAAGACGTTATGGACGGGAATCAAAGCCCGATCGGAGACAAATGATCATAATTACGCACTCAGGCGGCCATTGGAATAATCAGGGTGTGTAAAACCACACGCCAAAACTGAATCCCATTTCCATCAACGACCTCCAGACTGTGACACTTATCTGTAATAACGGCCCCCGAGTGGAGGGAGGACATAATAAACATGCGACCCCGTGGCCGGGTTTGTCACAGAGATGTCCTTTAACTGCAGAGACACTCTCTAATTGGTTTGCCTCCCTCACGGTGGGAGCGGCCCCCCCTGTAATTACCCACCAAAAGCAGGCTGGAGGCGGGCGGGCGCGAGGCGTGGAGGTCCGAGCTGATGGGCGCACTCGCTGTCCTTCGGTACATTACCCGGGGATCACCTGAGGAGGGTGACACAGATAGATGTCCCTCATGTGCCCCATGGGGGAGTGTGATGGCTTAAAAGCAAGGCGGCCACGGGAGACCCATTGACCTGAGGACAAGAGATGGAGGGAGGAGGAGGCGCTGATGGAGCGGGCAGGGCTGGGGATAGAGGACGGGGGGAGGACAGTCATCTGCTGTCAGTGGGTCTCTGTGCAGTCTGTCACTGCTGCTTTAATCAAGGACAAACTGCTGCAGGACCTCAGAGTCCAGGACAGCTGGAGCTGCTCTGTATGCAGGACTCAGGGGTCACATGAGCGCCGCTCGCTAACGCTTAGCCTTTAGCTCCAACGTTCAAATGATTCCAGCACAGACAGTCAGCTGCTGCACGTCGCGTCGCCGCAGTAAACTGTGCCCTGATTGGCTCCTCTGCCAGCACCTGCTGCAGGTTCCAGGTCTGCGGTGCCTTCAGGGCCTACAGGTACAAAGAAGCATCACCTGACCTGAGCAAACACAGGTGAAACCATGAAGCTAAGATGATGGACGTAAGCGTCCAGCAGCTTTCAGACGTTTGCCCTTCACTCATTACTCATTACATTCAGACATGTAGCATGTAAGCATTTAGCGTGTAGCATGTAGCGTGTAGCATGTAGCATGTAGCAAGTAGCATGTAGCGTGTAGCGTGTAGCATGTAGCGTGTAGCATGTTTTAGCAGCCTTCTTCAGCAGCTTTCATTTTAATAAACTCTCAGGTTCTCAAACGTTTGCTCGCTGGGACACAAACTCTGTCCTGACTGTCCACAGCTGACAACACATCAGATCATGACCGAATTTTTCAGGGACTGATGATGTGGACGTTGGACAGACAGACACTGGTGGACACAGCTGTCCTGTTTCATGTCTTATTGGCTGCTGTCAGAAGCTGCTGAAGTCTGAGGCGTGTTTGAGTGACGCATCAGCTGATTATTGACAGCACATCTTCATTCTAATGTCTCTGTCTCTCTGTCTGTCTCTGTCTGTCTTTATCTCTGTCTGTCTCTGTCTCTGCCTCTGACTGTCTGTCTCTGTCTCTGTCTCTGTCCCTGTCTGTCTCTGTCTCTGCTTCTGTCTCTGTCTGGCTCTGCTTCTGTCTCTGTCTCTGTCTCTGTCTCTGTCTCTGTCTCTGTCTCTGCTGTGGGAGGCTGCAGCTCTCTCTGTCTCAGGCTGTCAGAGAGGATCATGGGAGACCAGATGCGTCTTCCTCTGATAACAGTGTGTGTGTTTGGACTGAAGGTTCAGTCCACATGTTTGTGGACGGCTCAGAGGACAGTCCGTCTGTGTGCTCATGCTAACATTAATGTTATGATTGGTCGAGCCGAGGCCTTTGATGACATGCTTAATGAGGGGTCTGAGGGTGCAGCTCAGCGGGGCGAGGGGGGAGACCTCCCACATCAAACGGCGACCCCCGCCTCCCCCTCCGCTCCCTCCTCTCGCTCCTCGTTCTCCCCAAAGACACTCGAGTGTCGTCCTGCACATTGACCGAGGAGCTCAGCACGAAGCTGCAGAGACTCAGAGAGAAGAAGACAAACCAACACGTCCATCACACGAAGCCTCAGTCCACCAGAGACGGACGAGATTTATGAGACAGTCTTTATTATGAGACAGTTTGTTCTTCACAGAGACAGACGGAGACACGCGTCACGATAAGATGCTGGATTAATAAATTAGAGACTGAATTCAGTTTCTTCCTGTTGAACGCTGGAACTCTTCTGACTCTGCTAACATGCTAATCTGTTAGCCCTCTAAAACATGCTAATTCGTTAGCACGCTGAAAACTGCCATAAACGACATCATTGGACATTAAGCTGCTCCTCGTCTCTGAGGACAATCCCGTGAGTTTCCTGGTTCCATTTTAAGCTCTAATCTAAACTAGCGGCATGTCGTGTGTCAAACATCGTGATGGATGTGCGCACGAGTCAAATAAACTGTCGGCGCTTCGTGTTATTGCACAAGTACAAACACGGCGGCTCACGGATACGAGGCTCGGCGCTCTCCAGTTTACTCAGCTTGGGAATTACATGTTACAGATGGCGGCTTCGCGAGGGGAGCGGGCTCATTTCACGGGGGAAAATATTATTTCAGCGCTGACCTCTGTCTGAGCGAGCGTCCTGAAGGCCTGACCTCGCGGGACATCATCGTCCTCATCAAAGGACCTCACCCTCGCACCGCGTCCGAGCGGATTCACACGGACGGCACAAAGGTCACAGAGACACCTGAACGTCTGCGTCTCTGTGTCGAGGACAAGTTAAATAATGAGGTTTTGTCCAGAACCGAACCGTCCAGAGTGTGTTCGAGCAGATGACTGAGAGACGTGAGACACAGTGTGTTTTCTCAAAGCGCTGACGTCCCTGCGGTGTTTTCCCTCCACCACGCTCCGCTGCCCGCCGGCCCTCGCTCACTCACATCAAAGTGCGTCTGCGGAGGGAAACGCTCGGGAAGTATATTTTAAGACTCAGTGTGACTTCACTCTCCTGCCATCAGGAGGAGGAGGAGGAGGAGGAGGAGGAGGAGGAGGAAGAGTCTCTCTGTCTGTCTCCTCTGAATCTGTGAGACGTTTCAGGAGGACTCGCTCTGAAAGTGATGCTATCTGTCAAACATGTCAAATCTCAAAGATTCACCGAGGAAGAGGAGACTCTTCTCACATGATGCAGATTTAATGGAAACAGGTTCATGGCTGAGGTCAAACCAGCAGCGGCGCTGGGAAACGTCCACTTTGTCTTTCTCAGCGCAGCTCAGGTCCAAACGTCCCTCAATTGATTTGTCATGCGTTCACACTGAGCCGCCTCGTGCTCCTGACGAGTGCGTGGAAATCTATCAGGACTAAACCTGGACCTCCACCGATCCGCTGATCCCGGATCTGCTGCTGCTGCTGCTGCTCAGGGACTCCATCGGGGGGAGGTGGGAATCGAACCAGCGACCGTCCCTGCAGACATGTTCAGTGAAAGCAGACGTGGTTTAGGGCTGATGGGGTTCGAGTGGTTCTGGTCTCGCTCTGCCTCCCGTCACATGTTACCACCCCGTGACGTTCTGAATATGAGCATCAGAGCCGTGGAGACCTGCGGGTCACCTGCCGCCATGAGACGGCCAATGGGAGCTGTCGGAGGAGCGTGTTGTGACGAGCGGCTGATACACCGTGAACCCGTTGAATGGAGGCTGACGATGAAGAGCGAGCTTTGTTCCAGAGCCAAGAGATTCATCATTCGTCAGCGTCATCATCCCTCCGGCCACTAGGCGTCGCTGTTGGACGGTCTGGTGTTTTCTTCCAGTAATCTAACGTGAACTTCGTGTAAAGAGTGAACTCGCAGGTTTTCACATCAGTCAGAAGAAAAGAGATTTTGTTTTTTATCTTTTTTATTCAAACTACACATAAAGAATTTAAAAAGTACATTTTTGATTGAACATTTTTAATTAAGCACACAGACGAAGGTATGAAGGTATTACAGTCCAGGTGTTGTTCCCTCACCTGTTGGTATTATGGGATGTAGCTTTCTGTCTGGACGTGTCTGTTGGATGTTTCATTGGTCAGCGGACGATCACCTGGATGTCTTCGTGGTTTCGTTCGCCGTCTTATCGTCTCGCTCGCTGGACGTGGAATCGATGGTTTGCTCTCAGAGGACAGCAGATCACGTCCAGCTCGTCCTGCTGTCTAACACACCTACGCAGTCCATTCTCGTGCCGGTTACCCAGCATGCCTCAGCCTGTTGTTTGACCCCTCAGACTGAAGCTGCATGTGAATCCTGATCAGTGTTAAAGCCGCACAGAAGTAATGATGTTAAAGTCCATCTATCAGTGTGTGTGTGTGTGTGTGTGTGCGTGTGTGTGTGTGTGTGTGTGTGTGTGTGTGTCGTATGAATGGGTGGGGAGGTGTGTGTGTGGGGGGGGCAGCTGGTCGGTCATACATTGACTTAACCTCTGTCACTTTGACGGCTTTTGTGTTTCTACAAGAGCTGAAAACAGAAGCAGCTGTCCCTGAACACACACACACACACACACACACACACACACACACACACACACACACCCTCAGCTGGTTAAAGACGGGTTAAATGACACGTGTAGCTCGATACAGAGCAGGTGGGTCAGTGAGCAGGTAAGCTGATGGAATGAAGCACAGGTGTGGCTCAGGTAGATTTCAGACTGACATATCAGAGGACTCTACAGGTGCTCTGCCTCACTCAGGTAAAAAGAATCATCTTTGTTCCAGCAAACCAGACGCCTACATTACCCACAATGCAGCAGCAGCTGACGTCAGCTAACGTCTCCACATTTCAGCCGACGCTGACTCAAGTGACATCACTCGAGGACATTTATCGCACAGCTGCTCTGGGAGACTGAAGCCTTCATAGAGCTTTAAAAACAGCAGAACTAACCACCTGGAAACACCTGGAAACGCCTTGAAACGCCTGGAAACGCCTGGAAACACAGATGAGTTGTGTGTTTTGCTGCATGGATTCGATGTCTGTTTAAAACCTTCCACGGTCAGTCGCTCTGTGACGATGAAGCAGAGTTCAGCTCTAGCTGTCGATCACGTCGTCGACGATGATGATGATGACGGTGAAGATTTGTCCCCGCGGCGCCGCCGTCGGCCTTTCCTTCAGCTGAATGAAGACTTTGAATTCAGGCCACATCACATTCGTCTCCCCTCCGGCCTCATCGTACATCCTTCCAACCGAGCCTCCCCCATCTGGCCCTCTGACCGCCCCCCCGCTCCCAGTGAAAGGGATCAGCCTGCTGAATGTTAACCAGTCGCAGGGGGTGGGGTGGGGGGGCGCTGAGCGCTGCGGTGTTGTTGTGATCCACTCGGGCAGAGCAGCATTTGACTGAGAACTTTTTAATGGCCCCCTGGAGCCGCTCCATAAATAGCTTGGCTGGGGACATTATTTGTCCCTGTTTCCTTTCTTTTGAGAGGGACACTATTGTGCGCCGCACCAGCAAGCCAAGCCAATCATTTCCACCGCTCGGGGTAATTCGAGGAGTATGAATGCTCTTGATTTATCATCTTGTCTCTATTAAAATCTCAGATTGCGGCTCGCCGTCTCCTCATCAAACTGCGTTCATTCGCCCATTATTCACTCCGTGTTGTTCAGCAAACAAAAGCAAAATGTTTTCATGTCCCAGTGTTTGGACGCCGCGCTGGAGGGACGGGCTGGACCACAGCAGACACACAGAATAATATCACACAGCAATTACACGTGACGGCTTCTTCCTCTGAGAGACACTGGACTCTTTTTAATTCAGGAGGCGACCGGCGGGCCGGCGTGGTGCTGAAGTGGAACTTCACAGCCGTCCGATCTGATCAGAGTTGAGGACGAGGCCGAGGACAGAAGCTCCAATGAGCACGTGCAGAAACAAACCAAAGGAAGCTGCCATTCATCTGTCCTGCACGGCTTCGAATCACCGACGGCTCAGTTCACTCATTTCTCTGCAGGATTTCACGGTTTTGGACTCTGCTGTGACTCGGCCTTCAGCCGCTGATCTGGCCTCCGTGGTTCAGGACTGATCTGGATCAGACAGATCTTTACGAGAGTGACAGTCTGCAGCTCGTGTCTCTGCCGTGGCTGAGGACGCTCAGGTCTGTATTTACATGTGTGGAGCTCTCCGCCATGTCAAACATCCCAGCTGTCCAGATGAACTTCCTGTGAACTCCTGAAGGGCGACGTACCTGCTGACGAGTGCTCAGCCTCCTCCCACACTGACCTCCAGGTGGGTGGTCCTCTGCAGTCACAGCCACCCAGCAAAAGGGGGGGGGGGGGGGGGCTGCAGCCATTGTTAGAGGGAGAGAGGAGGGCTGAGGCCTTTCATTAAGCTAATTAGCTCAACAAGGAAACTTCACGTCCATCATCCAGTGTCTTCTGTCTGCAGAGACGTGTCACAATCCTCCAAGAAGCTTAAAGTTAAACTGGGACTAAAACCAGTTTCAGCTGAGTGGAGTTTAAACTGGGACTAAAACCAGTCTGTTGTGCTGGAATGAAGAGGATGATGATTTCACAGATGGTTTGATCCATCGGTCACATGGTTTGACTCGTCCTATGACGTCTCACACAGGCAGAATTCATCCTGCTGAGAGTTAATCCTCTCTTTCACTGTCACCTGCAGCTCACCTGTGTGTCCCCACAGGTGGGAAATGAGTCATTTCTGTAAGGACGTCCAAACAGAACAGAGACATCTGTTGAATATTTGAGCTCATCGTCTGCATATAAACCAATAAAAGTGTTTTGAGTGAACGCAGCTTGTTTTTCTATGAACTCTGAGCGGACGACAAATGAGTCGCATGAAAGTTTGACTTTTGGCTTTGACAGATTCAGACCGTCAAAGACCTTCACTGTCCTCTGCGTCCGGCTCAGATTCACGTCTTTGACCAAACAATATGTTCTGCACGAAGAGCTGCACCTCCTCCTCCTCACTGCAGGTTCAAACACACACCTGCACAGACGGCAGTCAGGATGCTCCGAACCCTGGTCCTGAACCCTGGTCCTGAACCCTGGTCCTGAACCCTCATCGTGAACCCTGGTCCTGAACCCTCATCGTGAACCCTGGTCCTGAACCCTGGTCCTGAACCCTCATCGTGAACCCTGGTCCTGAACCCTCATCGTGAACCCTGGTCCTGAACCCTCATCGTGAACCCTGGTCCCGAACCCTGGTCCTGACAGACATGGTCCTGAGAGACGAGGGCCTGAGAGTGTCCGGCCCGCCTGGCTGATGCTGAACGCTGCCTCTGGTCTCTGAATCGACGCTCTGACGGGAACTTTGTCCTCGGTCTGACGTCTGCTGTGATGTTTGCAGACGGCCTGTGAGGAAGCAGTTTTATAAGAGTCGGTGCAGCTGTTAGGGGAGACATTCAGGAGTTACTGTGAGTTGTAAAGGTTTTGATGAATTCACAGCACTGTTACAGCAGTCAAATAAAAGCTTACTATGAAAACATGGTGTAAAACTGCCCGTTTTATGGGAACAAGTGTTACCATTATGTTGTGGAACAATATTACGGCGCGCCGGCGGTGAAAAATGGACGTGCTGCTGTGCAGACAGCCTGCGGCTCGCTCAGATGATCCCTCTTTTATTACAAGTCCGTAATTACAGACAGTAGCTGTTAACGGTGCAACTGTTTGTTCTGTGGAGGCGTTTTATGAAGAGAGCAGCTTCGACTCGATCATCGGCAGTGAATCACCGGCAGGCGAGCCGAGAGCAGCAGCACCTGTCCTCATCGAACCGTGAGACAGACAGAGCGTGGACGTGAAGGCAGAGACGTCTTCAGTCAAAGCCCGGGGACAGAGATGTCTTCTGTCAAAGCCTGGGAACAGAGGCGTCTTTGTTCAAAGCCCGGGGACAGAGGCGTCTTCGGTCAAAGCCCAGGGACAGAGGCGTCTTCGGTCAAAGCCCAGGGACAGAGGCGTCTTCCTCATAAATGGACAGGACAGTCCGGTGAGACGTGTGCAGCTGTGCAGGAGTAACGACTCCCTGACCAGTCCAGTAAAAACGAGCCTCGAACGCCTCTTCAACGCAGACCCAAAGCAATCTGATAAATGAGCGTGGAGCACATTTTGGTCTCTTCTGAAAGGAAACACTCTGGACTTTTATCCCCGCAGTCACAATCAGTGGAAGTGCTGCTGGCACTGAGCGTTAGAAGTTTGAACTCGCTGAAGCAGAAGGTTGTTTCTGCCTCAGATGACTTTATCTGGACCTCATCAGCTGGACAACACGACGAGAGGACGGCAGGAAGTCCAAGCTCAATAAAAACTGATAGAAGTACCACAGAATCTGAATATTTTCATGTTTGTCTAATGGTGCGTTTAGGCGTTACATTTATCTACATAAATGTCTTTATTCATATTCATATTTACGGTGTCCATCGTGTCTGATGTCTCTGTTATCACTGAAGTGGCAGTCTGCTCAGACTCTCATTGGATAGTCCGAGCGTCAGTCATCTGCATAATCGGTTGTGATTGGCTTTGCTCACGACCTGTCGATGCTGCAGCTCCTTCAGCTCTGGTTTGACCTTTGGCCTCTTTCTTCTTCTTCTCTGCCTCTTCTGTGTTCAGCAGAGCTGCTGGAGCCGGAAACGTTCTTCAGCTTAGCTTTAGCGTTAGCGTCCTCTTGCCTCACGACGTCGTGCAAACAGATAAACTCCCTTTCAGCCTGAGAGTCAAAGCGAAGCACTCGTCTGTTCTCCGCTTCTTAATTCAGGTCTGAGCGCCATCGCCTTGATAAATGCGGGCCCTGTTATTAAGGGCCCCTCAGTTAGCGGGTCAGCGGCGCTGTGCGTGCAGCAGGTGAAGCGTGTGACGGCGGCCCCTGAGAAATCGTTGCTTCATTTAATTGCATTAATTAAAGTGCTGATGTGTTTGTAGGAGCTGGTATTGACACGGCAGGCCGGCGGTGACAAACGACGCGGCTGCCTTCTTTGATGAACGACCACTTTAACAGACATGTTTGCCGCCAAACATTTCAAATGTACTGATGAAAGAGGCATCGCTCAGCGCTCCTAAAGGCTTGTGTGAAAGGATCGTTATAAGAAAGCTTTTTTCAGCCGACATCTTCATCACCGCTCTGCTGCTGACATCACAAAACATCCAAAACACCCAAAACCTGACAGGACTGTGGAGTCAGGACGCCATGTTGAGACGTCTGGATGTCCACGAAGACACGAGCTGAGTCTGATCAGACTGAGACGTCAGACTGGAGTTGGACTTGTTCTGTCCTGCAGGAGCTGACGTCTGATTGACCAATCACTGCTGGCCGCTGTCAGCGCAGCTCACCTGCGTTTCCGTTTAGGCGACGTCGATCCTTCAGTGACACGTTAACGCCCTGCAGGTTTAATAAAGGTTCAGATTCAATCAGATTTCACTGAAACAACACGACGAACATGCTCACAACGCTCACTGAATGTAAAGCAGGAACTAGCTTAGCATCATCGCATGCTTCTCATTGTAAACTGAATTCACAGTTTCTTCATGTGCTCACGCGAGGTGAACGAATGAACGTCTGACGCCATGACGGCGTTTCACGTCATCGATCTTCTCGTGATGTCAAGATCACTTATTCTCATTATTGATGAGCGCTGTCCTGATCGACTTTGATCCAGTTTTCCTTCTGATCTGTGACTGAGCTCCAGCGTCAGACTGGCCTCTGTAATCTGAAGCCCCCCCCCCAGAGGAGCCCCCTCCCGCGCAATCAGCCGCACATTCCTGCCTGCAATAATCATAACAGTCAGATGAGGATTTCTGAGCGCTGTCACACCTGCGCGCTGCGACACCTCGTTAAAATAGCAGCTGCGGCCGCGGCCGTAAACACGCCGTGTGTTAGCTGATGAGCCTCAGTGGACGTTAGCGGCTGCATTTACGCACTCAGACTAATATTATTGTTGGACACGATGTTTTGATGTGACAGGCGGCTCATGTCACAGGACAAGCTTTCAGTCTGCCGCAGAGATTACGTCAGCGCAGATTATGAAGTGAGAAAAACCCTCAGCAGTGTTTCAGGACGAACAGCGTAGAGCTGATCCGAGGTCAGCGCTGCGTGCAGGTCAGCTGACACGTTATATACGTCACAGTAACTCACAAACTGGAAATGCTGGTATGGTTTCAAACTGCGTCCAGATCAGTGTGGACCTCTGAGACAGACCTGAGACACGTCCAGGACGTGAATAACAGGCAGCAGCATGCGGGACAACACCAGCGCAGAAATGACACGATTACACTTTCAGCTCGTCAATCTTTAATCAGAGGAGCGATTTAATGTGACGCTGTTGATTCTACAGGAGCGTGCGTCCCGAGTACATGAGTGTACTTATACTGCGTCTGTTCGACGCCTGTGCAGACGTGTGGCTGCGCTGTGACGGAGACAAAGACGACCTGTTGAAAAGAGGCCGTTTCATTAAGTAGCTGAGAAAATACAAACGTCCATGGCTGCAAACGATGGTGCGACGCTCATTAAGCATTCATCTGGGTAATTACCCTCTTTTTAGGCTCGGGGTTATAAATGACTGGCCGGTAATTGAAGCCAGCAGTCAGCGAGCGGCTGAGATGAACTGAATTACACAATGTCATTAAAATAAATACATCAAATAATTATGGGATGGAAAATAAATGGACTGAACGCGTGTAATTGTTCTCTTGAATTAGTTGGTGCAGCTCTGAGCGTCAGCTCTCCTGCAGAGGATCCTCAGCAGCATCAGGCCTGCAGCACACACACACACACACACACGCACACACACACACACACACATGCGCACACACACACACGCACACACACGCACACACACACACACACACACACACACACGCACACACACACACACACACGCACACACACACACACACACACACGCACACACGCACACACACACACACACACGCACACACGCACACACACACACACGCACACACACACACACGCACACACACACACACACACACACACGCACGCACACACACACACACACACACACACACACACGCACACACACACACACACACGCACACACACACACGCAAACACACACACACACACACGCACACACACACACACACGCACACACACACACACACACACACGCACGCACACACACACATGCGCACACGCACACACACACGCACACACACACACGCACACACACACGCACACACGCACACACACACACATGCACACACACACATGCGCACGCACACACACAAACACACACGCGCACACACACAAGCACGCACATGCCTGCACGCACACACACATCAGCTGCGTCGAAGCTGCGTAATTGCTTTTACATTTCTTACAAAGAGCTTCATTTAACAGATCGTTTAGCATCAGATGATAGTGGAGGAGGAGGAGGTGGAGGAGATGGAGGAGGAGGAGGAGGAGATGGAGGAGGAGGAGGAGGAGGGGGAGGAGGTGGAGGAGGAGGGGGAGGAGGAGGTGGAGGAGGAGGAGGTGAAGGAGGTGGAGGAGATGGAGGAGGAGGAGGAGGAGGTGGAGGAGATGGAGGAGGAGGAGGTGGAGGAGGAGGCGGAGGAGGAGGAGGAGGAGGAGGAGGTGGAGGAGGTGGAGGAGATGGAGGAGGAGGAGGCGGAGGAGGAGGAGGAGGCGGTGAAGGAGGAGGCGGAGGCGGAGGAGGAGGAGGCGGTGAAGGAGGAGGCGGAGGCGGAGGAGGAGGAGGAGGTGAAGGAGGCGGAGGCGGAGGAGGAGGAGGTGAAGGAGGTGGAGGAGATGCTGCTGACATGGTGTCCAGATCAGAGACCAAACAGGTTTGAGGTGAAGCTCGTCTTTATGACATTAAGCAGCTGAAGAAAAGCTCGTCCCTCGTCCCTCGGTGGGGACGCGTCTTTGTCCTCTGACAGATTACTTCCTTGATTCGGTGAAAAAGGGAATCCTGTCTTTCTTACCTTGAACTCTGCAGACGAGCGCCTGTTGAAACATTTTCAGCTGAATTGATAGTGACCTGATTTATGGGCCTTATTGCGCCGTATAATTAATTTTATGCATATGACTTCCTTTACGATTACCACGCGGGCCGATTGGAGAAGTTCACTGCTTATATGAAGCCATCAATAACTGCACATTCATCAGTGGGCGGCTCGAACATCTGCATGAGGACGGAAAGAGAGATTGTCTCCTGGAGGCGAGGCCGTCTCAAAGGGCAAACGCTCCTCAGGAACAGTGCAGAGCCAGCCTGAAGGACGTCTGCGGGGACAGCGCTGTCCTCTGGACAGTCCAGCCCGCCTTCATTGACTGGAGCCCGGACTGGGTCCAGTCCAGGACCAGCTCCTTGGGTTAAGGCTTCAGGCTCGGTTTGGCTGTGGCAAAGAGAAGAGTCGTGATTGGCCGGTTGGCCGATGGTCAGCACAGGTGAGACGCTCTGAACGTACCTGCAATGGCAGAACACCGGCTCACAGTTTGAGGACAGACCGTCTTAAATCAGGAGTGAAACAGCACGAGAAAGTACTCAAGTTCAAGTTCTTTATTAAAATACACAGTAAAACTGCAGTATAAGGAGTATAAGTACCATTGGCTGAGTCCCAACAGTGGAATTAAAGGAAGTTCATCATATTTGAACCTGGTTCCTGTCCTGGTTCCCGTCCTGGTTCCTGTCCTGGTTCCCGTCCTGGCCTTCGTCTTACTGTAGAACCACACACCTGAGAGGTGCAGGTATCCGCCGTCTGCGGCCCGTTCGCCGTGCGTCCTGATCCGGGAGCACGCCGCGCTGCGCTGATGCGGATGACATGAATAATTTAGCCGGCGGTAAAGGAGGTAATATAAATGCACACATATATTCTGATGTGTCCGCAGAGACGTCGCGCTTCCGTCTCGTCCTCGCAGCTGAATTAATCCACAGATGTACCTCTGCTCAGAATTATTCACCTACAGATTCATGATGATGATTCCCACATCGATCCGCCGCCGGCCGTCTTCAGGTGCACCGCAGGTAACTTCCCCCGCTGACCTTTAGCTCACAGCTCACACCTGAGCGCCGCTTCCTGCCTACAGCCTGTCCTCAGGACACCCAGTGTCCCAGTAAGAGAGCACATGGGGAACACGTGACCTCCTCGGCCTGAGCTCAGTCCTCAGCCACGTTTTACCTGCGGTGACATCACTTCACCTGAACGTCACATGAACACATGAACCTGAAACATTGTTTGATTCTTCTTCTTCTTCAGGCCTCAGATTAGCATCAAGACCCAGAGGACGAACGTAACTGAGGACATCTACTCAAGTACTGTGA
Source organism: Chaetodon trifascialis (assembly GCF_039877785.1). Taxonomy (NCBI): domain Eukaryota; kingdom Metazoa; phylum Chordata; class Actinopteri; order Chaetodontiformes; family Chaetodontidae; genus Chaetodon; species Chaetodon trifascialis. The sequence continues at coordinate 474,134 of NC_092075.1, read as the reverse complement.
GGGACCTCGTCTCCACTGTGAGTACTTCTGATACTTCATGATACTTTTACCTGTGTACTTTAAGTACTTCAGCTCTGAATACAAAAACACTTTCTGGAATGTTGATTTATCAGCTTTGGTTGATGGATCAGTTCGAACAGCTGATTGGTTTAATCAGACTGATGATGTCACACTGTGTAACAGATTTAATAATTAAAACACACACACACACACACACACACACACACACACACACACACACACACACACACACACACACACACACACACACACACACACACAGATACACAGCTCAGGCACTGGTTCCCAACGTGCGGGTCGGGGCCTCCCGGAGGACGTTTGATCACATCAGTGTTGATTTACCGTGTTTTCATGAACGTCTCACCACACGTTGACGTGTCCCAGCAGGCAGGTTAGACCAGCCGTGGTTGGTCAGGGTGGACGTCCTGACGGTGGACCGAAGGTCACAGCTCGCTGGGCTCGTCCTCTGGGGACGTGGACGTACGGTTTGACGTCACACTGTCCTTCGGGAACACACAGTTTCGTCCTCACGTGTTTCCACGCCGCCGCTGAAAACCTTCCCGTCACGCTCTGCTCTCCTCGAGCTGCTCTGCCAACCCGCCGCCGCCACAATAGTGTTTTCTGTGCGAGTCTCGCGGGCCGCGGCGCGAACAGATGGCCTGAGGAAAACAGCTCATCTGGACACCAACAAAGAGCCGCCGATGATTTAATGACGGTTTCTTTTCAGCCATTATTTCTGCGGGCAGATAATCGACTGACACACAATGACTCATCTGTGGCGAAGCTCTCGTGTCAACAGACGCCTCCTCGCTGAGACTCCTGCACTTCTGAGGAGGAGAGGTGGCGCTGCGGACGCCATCTTCATGGCGTGAATGATTATGCTGATTATAAGCTGTTTTTATGACACACCTCATCCAATTAAAGGCCGGTAATGAGCGCGTCCCCTGACAGGTGTTTTTGTTGTCGCTGGAATTACGCAGCTCTGATTTACATGGCAGACTAATTTGGTGGAGAGGCTCATATAAAGGAGGTCAGCCCCTGCGGTGAGAGGCGCTGTGTAAAGTCCTGCTCTGAGGATGTTCCCGTGTAAACACACACAGCAGCAGGTGACGCCGCCGCCGCCACCGCCGCCAGGGGCTAACGGGAGCTAATGAGAGCCGCAGGTAGACCTGAGCCACGTACAGCTGCCGCGCCGAGAGGCCGACCCGAGCTTCAGGTTAATTAATGAAGTGATCCGGGCTGAGGGAGGAGGACGTGAGGCTTCCTGCGGGCCCCGAGCAGCAGGTCAACACTGACAGATGCCCTATTACGATGTTAATGATGGCGGGGCCCGGGTCACGTAATCATATTCAAAGCTTCTTCTACCAGATAACAATCAGAAGCCACATGCCGCCGATGGCCTCCCTGACGAGGAGCTGTTTGAGAGCATATGTGGCACGAGGCCCCCCGCCCCACCACGCTGCCCTCGCCGCTGTTTGAATAGTTGAGTCGCCGGGGCCCTCAGGGGCCCCGAGGACTGATCAATGTGATCGAGACCTGATAAGATCTGCTCTGCTTGGCCGCCGCCGCAGCACGCGCCACAAACTCTCACCGGGGATCCGTCAGCAGCTCGGCTGTGTTCATGCTGTACTGAACCCTCCAGACCCCCCCGGAGCCACCCAGACCCCCCAGAGCCACCCAGACCCCCACCACAGAGACAGGAAGAGTGTACACGCTTTAATCTGAGCTGTCAGACAAACGTACTGCAGTAAAACTACAGTATCTCCCTGTGATTTAGTGGAGTAGAAAGTATCATAAAATGCGTACAAGTACCTCCACTTTGTACTTCAGTGCAGAAGTGTGAAGTAAATGTACTTCGTTCCATTCCAGCAGTGCTGATGTGCTGAAGCCTCGTTAACTCAGGACGGTCTGATCATCATTAGATCTCAGATATGATCACTGAACTGAGTCCTTTCACTAATATTTGTTTACGCTTCGTGAACTGCACCATGAACAGTGATGTTTTAGCCACAGTCACTGTCCATGTAATAAAGAAGCCTTCATCATCCTCCTCATCCTCCTCGTCACGGTGCAGAGAGGAGGAGGAGGAGCCGCTGTGCTGTGGGAGAGATGAAGGAGCGAGGAGGCCAGGAGGCGAAGCGGGTGAAATTTCTTCTTCAACCTCTGTCAGTTCGACGCATTAATCTCAGAACATCCTGCGAGCGCGTGAACGTGTGACTCGTCCAGCGCGGCCACTCCCCTGCTCGCTCATCCCAAACATTAAATATCACCTGCCGTGATTAATCCCAACTTAATTAAATCCATCAGCGAGACAATGGCCAGCCAATGAGCTATGTAATCATTCACATAGTAAATTAAAAGAAGTAAAGGCTGCTCTGTGCGCTCCTCTGACAGAGATGGAGAGGATGGAGCAGGGGGTCCCAGAAACTCAGCTGGAGGGGCGGGGGGGGGGGCTCATCCCCGACGCACACACGCACGCACACACGCACGCACACACACACACACACACACACACACACACACGTCCACGCTTTGATGAAAACATCTTTTCTCTCCTCACTGAAGACGACGACTCGTCTGTAAATTAATGATTATCCCTCCTCTGAAAAGTCAGACCTGAAAGTGAGCCCCCCCCCACCCCCCAGCCCTAAATCAGCCTGTGAGTGAAGCATTCTGGGACATCAATAGAGGCACATTCAAATATTCAAAGAGTAACTTTATTGATAAAACAGCCGTCAAGAACAGAACAAAAAGCTTCACAGAAGAAAACTGAAGAAGAATAAAACAAGAAAATCTGTTCAGAGCAGATTAAATAAAACTTTATTGTCACTGCACAGAGAACAAGATGGCGTTCAGCGTCCGAGCTGCAGAGCGACGTTCATGATACAGAGGTAATAAAGAGGGAGGGGGGGACACAGACAGACAGCGCGGACAGAGGGAAACACTGCAGGTGAAGAACACCTGAGGACAGGACAAACAGCTGATATGAACACAGAACGACAGCTCACACACACACACACACACACACACGCACACACACACGTGTGCACACACACGCGCGCGCGCACACACGCACACACACACAGCCATCACTTCAGAGGACGTCACACTCTCCAGCCTTCACCCGAAAACTTCCTCAGGATTTACGATTTGTTCCTAAAAGAAAGACGAGTCACGATGTGACTGTAGAGACCCAAGCCCCCCAACATGAGTGACACACACACACACACTCACACACACACTCGTGCACGCTCATACACACACGCAAACACTCGTGCACGCTCACACACACACACACACACACACACGTGCACACTCATACACACACACACAAACACTCGTGCACGCTCACACACACTCGTGCACGCTCTCTCACACACACACGTGCACGCTCATACACACACACACACTCGTGCACGCTCATACACACACACATGCACACTCATACACACTCGTGCACGCTCTCTCTCTCTCACACACACACGTGCACACTCATACACACACACAAACACTCGTGCACACTCACACACACACGTGCACACTCATACACACTCGTGCACGCTCTCTCACACACACAAACGTGCACGCTCATACACACACACACTCGTGCACGCTCATACACACACATGCACGCTCATACACACTCGTGCACGCTCTCTCTCTCACACACACACACACACACGTGCACACTCATACACACACACATGCACACTCATACACACTCGTGCACGCTCTCTCACACACACACATGCACGCTCATACACACTCGTGCACGCTCTCTCTCACACACACACACACGTGCACACTCATACACACACACACACACACACACTCGTGCACACTCATACACACACACGTGCACGCTCATACACACACTCGTGCACGCTCATACACACACACATGCACGCTCATACACACTCGTGCATGCTCTCTCTCTCACACACACACACACGTGCACGCTCACACCCCGTGCACGCTCACACCTTCGTGCACGCTCACACCTTCGTGCACGCTCACACCCCTGTGCACGCTCACACCTTCGTGCACGCTCACACCCCCGTGCACGCTCACACCTTCGTGCACGCTCACACCCCTGTGCACGCTCACATAATGGGCATCAGCAGCTGGATGTTAATGGCAGCAAACAGGATTACCCTCAGAGAGGATTTGTGTGCTAAGCGTTTCCTCTTAATTAGATTTTCAGTCTCAGGGATGAATCGCCTTTTAGCAGCCGAGCTGCCACTGAGGGAGCTGTTAGCTCCTTATAACTGAATTAAATGCATAATTAGTGATACAATTACATTAGCTCAGGCTCCTTTGTATTTGTGAGTGAAGGGGATGGACAGCGGGGGAGGTGGGGGGGGGGCGCTGACGTGTGATGTGTGGGACAGGATCTGCAGCCACGTTCAGGAAGTGAGTCTGATCCAACAGGTGAGCCGCGAAGAGCTCATACCTGAGGACCAGGTGAGGCAGCACAGAGACACACGTCCGACATGAGTCAGCTCTCATCTATAAAGACCAGCACATCAGAGAGGAGTCAAAATGTCCATCAGAGTCCAAACCCATGTCTCCAAATGTCAGGGACTTCAAACCAGACTGATACAGAACAGTAAGACTGAATGTCAGGAGGAGCAAGACAGAGGAGGGACAGAGGAGGGACAGAGGAGTGAGACAGAGGAGGGACAGAGGAGTGAGACAGAGGAGGGACAGAGGAGGGACAGAGGAGTGACAGAGGAGAGACAGAGGAGTGAGACAGAGGAGGGACAGAGGAGTGAGACAGAGGAGGGACAGAGGAGGGACAGAGGAGTGACAGAGGAGTGAGACAGAGGAGGGACAGAGGAGTGAGACAGAGGAGGGACAGAGGAGGGACAGAGGAGGGACAGAGGAGGGACAGACAGGAAGCAAAGTGAACAGGAATAACATTAGCATCACTGTCAAATGTGGATTCGTCCGCCGCTGAAAATAGTCCCAGCCGAGGCTCCGTGTCCTCCTAAAACCAGAAGGAGTTTGTAAAGGTTCACGTCTTCAGTCGGAACCAAAGGAACTGAAGTCTGGACTTCATGTTTACATGTGAGGGGACATCAGGTCTGTGGTTACGGTCTGTGGTTACGGTCAGTGAGTCCATGTGAGCTGCAGGCCGTTGTTACTCTTTGATGGGAGTAATCGTGTAATAGTTACCTGTACAGGTAACGGCCTGCAGACAGACAGACTGCACGGCGCCACGTGGACGTTGAGCACCTGACCGTCAGGCGCTGGCGTGCTCACATTAACCCTGATGCTGCTGTTTGCTGCACGACCACAATCTGGATTCCTGCTCAATTCATCATTAGTCTCACACACACACACACACACACACGCACACACACACGGCAGGAACATACAGCGAGCACACGCCCTACTCACACCTCTCCCCTCCATCCTCGCTGTGGATCCCTGAACCATTCATCACCGGGCGGCCGCTGACAGTGACGGATGGGTCAGCCCGCCACTGGCACTCTCCCAGCCGGAGACTCATACGGCCGCGGCGGCAGACTGACAGCTGGAGCAACATGTCAAGTGGTGGAGAGACTGCGGCCATTAATAACCTCCGTCACACGATCGCCTCGGCGTGGGGCCCGTGCGGGCTCGGGGGAGGGGCCCTCCACGCCTCGGCATCGGGCCCGGGGAGGGAGATGTCACGGCGAGCGGGGGCGACAGTCATGGACGCCTGATCTTTAATCAAGTGTGCGGGATGATGGGTAATGAATATATCGCTCACAAATTGGAAGGTGCGCGGCAGCCGGGGGGGCGCGGTGAAGATCCGATGACCCATCTGTGGCTCGGGGCGACCCTGGGGAGGGTCCTCTTAAAGACGACCCCGCCGCTCTCGCCACTTCTGAGCACATGTAACGTGTCATTCATTCAGTGAGAGAGATCGTAATCATGTGCTCGATGAGGCGCGACGGGCCTGAAGTCAGCCGCTCGACCGAAACCCGAGAGGTGAGGAGCTCTGATTGGCCCGGTCTGCGCTGCGTCTGAGCGCCGCCATCACGGGTTCACATTGACAGCCGAACACAAACGTCATGTTCAGAAATCAGCCGTCTTTTCCTGGATGGCTGCTGGTTTCTGACGCTCATAAACGTCACAAGCCGAGCCGACGACGCTTCAGTCTCTCAGTACTGACTGTCTCAGCATAGCATAGCATAGCATAGCATAGCATAGCTTACCTGTTGCGCACCAGCCAGAGAGTACAACAATAAAGCCTGTGCTCATAGATATGTTATGTTATGTTATGATATATAACCAATATTTACTTGGTTCAATCATCACTGTACTGAAGAGGCTTTGACCATCAGTGAGAATTGTTTGGACAGCGTGGGACACTGTTGTCCATGAATGTGTCTCTGTTAGCTTATGGCTAGCTGTTAGCTCGCTGCTAAACTGTTATTCTGTAACTAACCTGCTTACAAGTTTTTCTTCTTCTGCTGTTTTTGTCAATTACCAAACAGCCTCAGGTGCACCACCACCCCCTCCTGGATGTGAGGAAATGTGAAAAAAAAAAAAAAAAAGCTTCTCATTTTTAGCAGGTTAGCTTCAAATTTGATAAAAGGACAGCTGACAGTAGATGGCTAACTTATAAAGCTAACATATTAACAGCTAACATACCTCCATATTGAAAACTGTCTCTTAAAATAAATCTTAAAAAGAATCTTGTTGCAATTAATGGCCACATAGATGCTAACTGACTGATGCTAAAGCTAGCAGGTCCCAGCTAAATACGATCGTCCTCACCAAGACGTGAAATAAAGAAACAACGGTGCTGCTGTTGCAGTCTCTTTACTCCTTGTTTTATAAGTAGTCAATGACAATCAGTTATTTCATTCTAACACTCTAACAACTGATAATTAACTAACTCTTAGCTGCTAACACTAGCTTAAACCGCTAATTATCGCACAGTGCATGTGCATCATAGCCCTGCTACCGTTAACATGCTAATGCTAACATGCTAACGTTAGTTACGAAACTCTTTGTAAGAGACGAAGCTCTACCTGCGGGGAAACACCTGAGCGCTTCACTCTTGGTGAAAGACGATCGTGTTAGCGTCTCGTTCTGACCTAAAAAGACGTAAATGAAGCGTAAAAGCAGCAGAATCTCCAGATGTGAGGTCTACGGACCCTCTTTAGTGAGCGAGGAGGGGCCGGCTCATACCAGCTCCTCTCTTTAATGCAAAAGAAGCATTATTGTTTAATTGACTTTCACCTCTCCTTGTCCACCGCGCTGATGTATGCAAAGCAGGAGGCAACCGTGCAACCGTCCACGGAGCCGAACTCGTACGTGAGCCCTTTATTTCCGTGCGGTCTTTAACAGCCGAGATGATCCTTTAATCCAATTCTACGCGGCAATCAAAGATCCATGAATCAGGCCCATTATGAGCAGACCTATGGCCGCGCTGGGCGTTTTGCATGTCATTATTGGGGGCTGTGCCATAACAAAGCTGCTTTTAATGAGATTCCACAAAGCTCCAAATCAGGCCGTCCCACCATGCATCCTGGCTAATTCACTTAAAAATAATTCATTCCCAAAGACAATTGCTAGCTGAGGAGCAAGGAGAGGGTTCGTCCTCCTGACGGCAGCGCTTCATTTTCAACCTTCAGGCAGGAGCAGGCCCTTATCCCAATGAAGAAATATCATTATCCATGGAGGGAGGCTGGAGGGAGGAGGCGTCAGCAGCCAAACGTGGAGCGAGTGATTAACTCCAATGTCCTCAGTGTCCCCAGACTCACGGATGCAGACCTGGCAGCCAGCAGTGAGGCCCATAAGTCATCTCATGTAAGCTAATAAAGTGAGATAATGCAAGGCTAATGCTAGCAGCGCTCACTCCTTCACAGAGAGCAAAATAAATATGATATTCAGTCACTGCTTCACGCACAGAGGACCGGCCTCTGTCCGTCTCCTGTGGGGGACGCCTGCAGCCTGCTCTGAGGGAACCACACAAAAGTCCATCAGTCAGAGGGAGACACTCCGTCTCCCAGAGTACGTCTCCGGAGGCGCTGGGACAGATGTGGATGGCTTAAATCACCCCGAGGGTGTCGCCTCCACGTCCAGGCCATAGATGTCCTCCAGGTGAGACACGGGAAAGATGGACAGGCCGCGTCTCCCTCAGGTGATGATCGGGGAACAATTCATTGATCTCCGTTTGTACGATGGAGCTCAGAGCGAGACGAGTCCACAGTGGACTTTGCTTTTTAAAGTTTTAGCTCAAAAAAATGACATTTACATAAAGTAGACTGAAGTACACGGACCGAAGTACACGGACTGAAGTACACAAACGGAAGTAGAATTTCTTGGTTGCCATGTTGTGAAAAATCCCTCTGGCTGCTGTTTGTCCTCTTCAGGACACACTTTGTCTTTTTTAGATAATTTTTTAGTGTTCAACTGATTTACTGCAGTATTTCTGTTTTATGGTACATGATACTTGAAATATTCCACTTTATTGTACTGCAGTACATTTATCTGACAGCTGGTCACTTCACACATGGAGCTCATAAAACATGATGAATTAAAGTGTGAATGAAGCTAAACGGTGATACTTCAGGATTATTGATCTAATAATGTCAGAGTACTCACACTGAGTATTTGTACTGTGATACTGTAGTAGATGCTGGTAATAAAACCTGAGTATTCTACTAAAAAAACAATGTTAATGCAGGACTTGAAAACGTTATGAGACATTTCTGACGGAGGCCACAGTGATGCTGCTTTGCTTCATGTCTTCTTGATTGATTGATTGATTGATTGATTGATTGATTGATTGATTGATTGATTGATTGATTGATTGATTGACTGATAGGATTCTGCTGGTCTGCAGCCTCACAGTGAGGCCTGCTGGCGGCTCAGATCACACGTCTCTGCTGATCTAAATGAGACTTTCATGAGGCGGCAGATGTGACCTCCTTCCTGCTCGCACGGCGGCGGGATTACGAGGAGACGGCGGCGGACGTGGGACGGTGGAGCGGCTCGGACACACCCCTGTGAAATCCAGACAAAGTGTGACACCGAGTGGAAGACAGTGCGAGCAGGGCGTCGGTCAGAGATCACACCACCTGTCAGAGTCTGTGGGCGGCGTCCGCTTAACCAGCGCGCCGCCTTTCTTTAACCAAACTCTCCATCTGTTGAGGGTCTATTGTCTGTTCAGCAATGCAGCTGCAGCCCCTCTTCACCCCTCCTCCTCCTCCTCCTCCTCCTCCTCCTCCTCCTCCCCCTCCTCCTCCTGTTATTCAAATACTGTTACTAACCACTGATTTATTCATTGGCTTTACACAGTCCACAGTCTCCACCCCCTCACACACACATAAACACACCCCCGGCCTCCTCCCCCAGACGAACACTCAGCCTTTCACTGCCGACACACTCGTCCTCCCCTTCAGTTCCGTCCTCTCAGACCTCCCAGCGTCCAGCTGTCAGTCTGAGCGTCACAGGCTCAGAGCGCCGTGTGGAGGACTGAGACCAGATCTGATCAGAGCAGGCGATGCTAAAACCAGATCCACCACAGACCAGACCTGAACCAGATCTTAACCTTTAAAATGAAGGAAAAGTTCTCCCGCCAGAGCCAGGCTAGCTGTTTGCCCCTGTTCACAGTCACTATGCTAAGCTAAGCTAAGCTAAGCTAACAGCTGCTGGCCGTTCTTCATGTCACTCATCAGTGAATTGTGGGTAATATCAGCGCAGGAAGAAGACTGCGAGTGTTTTCTGGCCATGTGACCGACGTGAAGAGAAACAGGCGGAGTTGTCTTTAATGGGCTCTGCCCTCACCTGCAGCACCGCCCCCTGCAGGTGTTCGTCCTGTCCACCGGCTGCAGGTCCGATCGATCGGCTTCACGTCCTGACGAGGTCTTCACTGCCGACAGTCTTCCTGTGTGACCTGCTCCCCGCCGGCGGCCTCTTTGTGGCTGATTTCACGCCATGCTCGGCTCCGTGTTCAGCCCTGTGTTCTCTGACGCCGTCGGCCTTCACGCTGACAGCCCGTCGTGTTCCACGTCGCTCTATACTAGACAGATACCGCCACTTAACGCCGCCGCCGGAGGGAAATATGGCCTCTTTTATGACGGAGGGTTTAAGTGATGAGTTAGCGTCATCGCCCGTGAAGCTGTCAGCGGCGGCGCTGCGGCCCGGCCGAGGTCAGGCCCAAACCCACGGTGGGAATAACCCGCCGGAGAGGGCGGGGGAGAGGGGGCAAGCAGCCCACCCACAGTCCTTTGCTAAGCTTTAATTCAGGGCAGATTGTTGTTATGCGCCCCCGCCCCCCCGCCCTGCAGGCAGAACAGTTTTACAAGCCCCCCTGAAGCCCGTTAATAAAGGCTGTGACGGCGGCAGAATGGGCCTGGTGCTGCTGTTTGACTGCACATGGCATGCTGTAATAAAGTGGGCCATTCATCCTCGGCTCCCTTTCACTGACTTGGGGGGGGGCGGGGGGGGGGGGGGGGGCAGAGCCGGGCTGCTCCAGCTGCATTAGCTTTAATTGATCTCCAGATTTGCGCATGTGAAGGTGCTCTTCTGCTTCCTGCAGCTCTTTGAGGCGGCCGCAGTGATGCTATGAGATTATGAGGAGGATGAGTGGCTGCTCTTCTGCTCGAGTGGACGCTCACAGCACTTAAAGACACTTTGGACCACAGGGACGGATCTGTCCCCGAGACACTTTAGCCTGAATGCTCAGACTTCCTGCAGCTTCGCTCCTCCTGCTCGGCTCTGTTGTTCCTCACAGTCGAGTTTAGATCAGTGATGGATTCAGCTGTTTGCTGAAGGTCGAGGGACGAAGACACAAAGACACTCATCACTTCATTTCACTCCACGTCTGGGTTTTATTTTGTGCTTCCTGACGTTGTCCTTCTGAGACGAGATTTCTTCATTATTCTTCATTGAGCAGGACAGAAACAGGTCAAGACAAACAGAGAAATAACGAATAAACCGTCAGAAGCAGCTAAATCAGAGAATACGGTCCAATGATCAAAGAAAGAAACTGATCCCAGGTCAGTTTTTAAGTCCTCTCCCTGCAGACAGCAGCATCACATCAAAGAAAGAAACTGATCCCAGGTCAGTTTTTAAGTCCTCTCCCTGCAGACAGCAGCATCACATCAAAGACATAAAATCCAAATAAAACATCTTTAAACAGGCGTCGTCATTTTTCTGTTTATTTGAAAATGTTGACATTTCATTTACATAATGCTCAAAATGAGAGATGGGTTAAATATTGATTGGCTTATTGATTGGCTATTGATTAAATAATTGATTGGCCACATACACACAAAGCTAACAGGTCACGATATCATGCTAACAGATTTATATTTACATAAATGTTGCTTTAATTATTCAATCAATTTATCCCATTATCAGCTGACCACAGAAAACGCACGCACACACACACACACACACACACACACACACACACACACAGAGTAGAAAAAAACAAAATTATTCGTAAAGAATTAAAAATGTTAGAAAAGACACAACCTGCAGGATCCAGATCACACTAGTTCATGCTATGCTAACACTTAGTGACGCTAGTTAGCTGTACGTGCTAACGTTAGCATGGACACAGGCACAGTTTGTGTGCGACCGTTCTCACCTTCATCACTGACACACCTGCTGTCAGAGTTACCCTTCCTGACACGCGGTTGGACCGTTGTGGCTGGGGGCGGGGTCAGTGACATGTGCCTGTTTCTGATTGGAGCTCGTGCGGGCGGGACCAGCAGTCTCAGAGGGTTTCCATGTTTTTATCTCTCTGAAACTGAAACGTTGTCTTGAACTCTTGAACTCTGCCGTCGTCAGAAGTGAAACACCTGATCCTGAGTCAGCTGACAGCGACTCTCCCTCCGTGGATCATCCCTGCGCTTGATCCGTCGCCGCTGTTCATTTCCTTAATTAGGACTTTTAGTCATGGAGGTAATGTCTTTTTAATTCATTAGTAATATCTTTGTAATTAGTAACTATTAGGCTCGCCGGCCGAGGACAACAGTGAGGTGGCTTATCAAAAGCAAATTAAACATCATCAACAGACTAATGTGGCTTTGATGGTGCTGCGTTCAGAGTCTTAACTAATGACACGCCGCCGCTCTCAGGCTGAGTGGCCCCATTAAATCAGGCTGCCCAACTTAATGTTAGGAGGTGTTAACAGATTGATTCGCTTAATCTGTTCAACTACATCAACAGTCAGCATGGGGTCGCTCGGCGTGTGTGTGTGTGTGTGTGTGTGTGTGCTAACCAATTTCACAGTGTGCAGTCACACACAGTTAAACTCTGCAGCAGCAGCCAGTTTTGGGCAGAGCGGTGGGGGGGGGGGGGGGGGGGGGGGGGCTCCTCTGCTGTCGGGCAGAATGGCAATCTTCAAGTTCATTCAGCGTGATTAAACCAGAGCGGGGACTTTTCTTCCCGGCTAATTATGTGGAAATTACAAAGACAATAAAGCATCTGGTCGTCATTCTTCCTCTCTCGCGTTTCCTCAGCTTTGTGACAGGCTGATGCATTGTGGGTGAGCGGCGGCTCGCCGCGCCCGGCCGGCCGGGAGCTGAGGTCAGCAGAGAGCAAATAGATGAATTTATAACTGTGCCTTTTCACACGGAGCGCCCAGGATCATTGTGTCTGCCCCCCCTCGCCGTTCCGCCCCAGAGACCACCACCCGCCCCGGATCGCCACCGCTGCCCCCCCACCTGGAACACACAAACAGGGTGAGCAGAGGAGAAAGAGTGTGACCCCCCCCCCGTTGGGCCACCCTGCTGGAGACGCCCTGTTTTCTAATTCTGATCTCCTTCCACGAACTCAGCACGGCGACGGCTCGCTGTGACAGGAAGTGACATCACACGAGGACACGAAGAAGAAACAGTCTGCGATGAAGCAGCGCTCAGCTTCTCTGCAGACATGATTCCAAGATCCAGTTAATCACTGCAGCTGTTTGGTTCAAAGCCCGAGAACTTCCACATCAGATCCCAGATCACCGTCAGCAGAAGGTCTGATCCCAGATCAGTTTCAACATGACGTCGTTCAACATTTCTATTGTTTTCACAAAAACAGTGAATGAGAAACATCTAAAATCTGCTGACGCGCCGTGTTTTTCTAATTCTGCTTCCACAAACACACAAAACACAGCGACGCTCACTGCCAGCAGGAAGTGATGTCACTTCCTGCACAGCACCCCCCACAGGGTCTGAACATGGATCAGAGAACGTATTTATATTTATGTTTGTTTCCTGTAAAGGACGCAGAGCTGAACATCAGTCCAATAAAACAAGCGTGATTTTAAGTGTTTGATCTCTGGATGTCATCAGGAAAATATTCCCCATGAATCTGTTGTTTTCCCTCACAGGACAGACGACTTGAAAGCAGCAGCAGAGCGTCTCCTCTCACACCTCGCGTCCAGCCGTCCTCTCCACCTGCCGTCCCGTCCCACAGCTCCTGTCTCCCTCCACAGTTGTGCTGCGGCCGCCTTAATTAAATGTGCACTTCATTAATGTAAATTGGGGGCTTTAATGCCCTTGTTGAAATTCTGAAGAAAGTGCAGCGGCCTCGCGAAATGCTCCAGCATCATTGCAAATTAGATTAGGGAGCAAGAAAGGCAGTAAAATTAGAATGATAATGGTTGATATGGCTCCCTGACAGGCATGACTATTCAAGGATCAATGGGATGTTGAATGCTTTGGCGGAGCCCACTTCTCAAAGGCCGGGGGACGAACGTCAGCCTACAGATGTGCCTTTTGGAAGCACTTGAAATTAGTTTAATTTGGTAAATGGGAGGGATTTAGAAGCTTTTAGCCCGACTGTAACAAGACAAGAATACATTGAAATGTTTTGCTCTTCTTTATTAGCATAAAACGGGGACGCGCCAATCTGCATTCCCAACAAGTCCATTTCTCCCTGCAGCAGATTTCATTTGCATTCGCTGCTCCACTGTTTTTTAACCCGCCGTAATCCTTTTAAAGGGGAGGAGACGGCTTGATTTTATTCCGGCTAATCTAATCAAAGACACCAATTACAAGGTAGTTTTGATTAAAGTCCAATGAGAGTAACGAGGCTTCGACCTGCGGCCGCCGTGATCGTCTCAGACAAGTTCAGCAGCTAAAATCTGTAAATGTCACCATCACATCCGCCACATAACGCAGCCGACCCCGCGGCATGCTGGGTAAGCAGACGGACCGGGAGGAGAAATGTTCAGATCAAAGTCAAACAGACGAGGAGATGAATTATTTCCTGATCAGACAGAAAACTTTATTGATCCCGTCAGAAACAAACAACTATTATTAACATTCCAATTCATTCGTGATTCTTTAAGTCTGTAAAATCACAGAAAACACTGAAAAACGCCGTCTTCAAACATCACAGTGAAAACGACGAAGCAAAGAAAGAATTAAAGTAAAATAATCTGCCATCAGTCAACCGTAATCTGTGACGGCTGGAGGGTGGAGGGTGGAGGCCATGCTGGAAGCTGTGGGGTCCTCACATTCAACCACCACAGAAGGGAGGATGAGGAGCAGCAGGAGCACAGAAGAAGAAGAAGAAGAAGAAGAAGAAGAAGAAGAAGAAGAAGTCTGATTGGCTGATACTTACAGGAGGATTGATCCAGAGAACATGTGACATGTGGAACATGTGGTCCAGATCAGACTGTGCTTACTGGACTGATTATTCACCTGATGCTCTTTTTAAACGGGGGGGGGGGGGGCAGCAGGAAGCAGGTCGAGGCAAAGAGGTGACTGGCTGCCCCGTAATTAATCAGCTTCCACTGTAATTAAGGTGTCCATCAAAAAGGCGGGCGGCGGCGTGTGGCCCCGGAGCCGCGGGGGCCTCAGGAATCAACCTGCAGGAATAATGAGTTCACCTTTAACTGGCTCAGGATCAGACACACAACACGCTACAGGCTGCATGCACAATTCACCTGATGGATGGTCAGGACTGCAGCTTCATCACTGCTCCTCACCCTCACTGCTGCTCCTCATCCTCCCTGCTGCTCCTCATCCTCCCTGCTGCTCCTCACCCTCCCTGCTGCTCCTCACCCTCCCTGCTGCTCCTCACCCTCACTGCTGCTCCTCATCCTCACTGCTGCTCCTCACCCTCCCTGCTGCTCCTCATCCTCCCTGCTGCTCCTCACCCTCACTGCTGCTCCTCACCCTCACTGCTGCTCCTCATCCTCCCTGCTGCTCCTCAAATGAAACCTGAACGAAAGCAGCCAATCACACGGCATCGTCCTTTCTGCTTTGAACTGATGAACTGTTTCACCCGGCTGAGGGACATCTGTTTGTCTTTCTGTCTGTCTCTCTGTCTGTCTGTCCATCATGCCTCATGATGAATGAACTAATATAAACTCTTTAGTCTTTATTGTTGTTATTTATTTGTTTGTTTGTTGTTTTTTGGGCATATTTCTAGATTTTTTTCTTCATCGTCTTTTACTCACTTGTTGTCTTCGTTGGTCCGTCTCACTTCTTCTTCTTCTTCTCTGTCCATTCTGTCCTTGTCAGATCTTCTCCTGAACCTTCGCCGTCTGTCGGAGGGACGCCTCTTCCCGCTGCTGACCTTTGACCTCTCTAGCAGAGAACAGCTGAGTTTCTCCTCCTGGGGGGTCGGCACATTCAGATGTTGTGTTTGTGTCCTCGTGGATTTGAGGAGGAGCCGCTCTTCCTCTTTGCTCCTCGTTGCTCCGTAACCTTGAGCGCTCTGAATGCAGCTTTGCTGGGGAGGACGCCCGGCCCCCCCGGCCCCCCGGCCGCGGATCAATGGTAAAAAGTGGAATTAGTCATTCTAAATCATGCAGCTGTGGTCGAAGAGAGCTCCTCCAAAAATCATTAAACAATCATGTATTCCCATTGATTTATTCTAAATACCTGAGCAGAGAGCAGATTAAAGCCGCCTAATGCAGATGAAGCAGCTGAAGGATGGGGGGTCCTCGGGGAACGCTTTTGTCCTAATCACAAGGAAACAATACTGCTGCAATTACCAGCCTAAGCAGGTCTATTAAGGCTCCTTCACTTGACATATTTATGTATCTCAGACACTGAGGCCACATTAAATGGACTTTATTCAGGCTCTCTTACATTCCCGCAGTAAACAGATCCAGCAGGGCCCAGATCCAGGACCACGAGTCCGGCCTCAAGTCACAGCTCAGGACGCTCCGAGGCCGCACGTCGACCAATCCTTATCAATCAGTCGGCTGCTTCTCTTCTCATTGGGCCCCTGTGATGCAGCCTGTGACCCACTGCGGGGGTCCGACCCTCAGGTTGGACCCCCTGCATGCAGGCTGAGGATAATTTCATGACTTTCAGAGATTATCCTCAAAACCACGAAAGGTATTCATGACACCGGCTATATAGACGTAATTTGATGAATTCGTTGATAGCAGCCAATCGTCTAATAAAATCCTGATTAATAGAAAATATCAGTTTCCATGAAAACGACAGGAAGCCGCACACCCAACGACAAATGACAAAGATTTAAATGAGTCTCACAAGTTGTTTCTTCTGAGACTTTAAAGCCTCGTAACTTATTCCCTGAGAGAAAATATTAATCAGGGCAGATTAAGCGCTCGGCACATTTGCTTAATGTCTCTGAGGAGACGGCGGACGAGCATATTGAAATCACACGTCTACAACGAGGCTTTGACTTCGGAGCTGAAGGCTTTGCTCAAATCCTCCGGCAGAAATAATGAGCGAGCTGAAAGAGATGCAGAAGACTTGGAGGATTTGAAGAGATTAAACAGACTCTGGTCTAAGTTTGACTGCGAGGCACAGCAGTCGAGCTCAGGCTGCGTGGTCACTGCGAGGCGACGGCGGTGGACAGCACGTGTCTTCAGAGCTCCTGTCTTCAGCTGAGGACAGCGTCACTGTGAGGAGCTGCCGTCTGACGGCGTCTGCACGACGATCACTCTCTTTGGTCTGCGAGGCCACAGCGCTGCCGAGCCTGTCGCAGCCTCACCGCCGTCACGCCAGGAACGAGACTTCATCGGTTCTTTGTCACTCAGTGTCCGACTGAGGGACTCAGCTCGATGAGGAAACCTGGACCTGATGGATCCAGGACTGAAGCAGACTGATGAGGATCAGTGAACATGAGACCAAAGATCTGCCAGAGGAAACATCATCTTCATCTTCACTGTCCATCAGACCGTCCACTGACAAGAAGGTCAAAACTACATGGACGCTAGTCCTGAATGTCAAAGGTGTCTCAGGCCAGTCGCCAGATTAACGAGTTGGCAGTGAACGTGTCATCTGCATCAGATAAACGTTTCTGCTGCTCAGATTATTGGTAGCTTGCCTGGGGACCCATCCCCTCTCGTCACCATCGGTCAGGTGGTGATCTTCTTGCATGTTTTTAGTGGCGGTTATTACGGAGGAAACCCCGGTCAACACGGGGAGAACATGCAAACTCCACACAGAAAGGCCCCTTTTTCCTCGAGCAGCAGGCACTGAAGACATGGTGGAGGACACGCCACCTCCACCATGTCTTCAGTGCCTGCTGCTCGAGGAAAAAGGGCGAGACAACACCAGAGTCTTTATTTTTCACATCAAACCTAATTAAACCAAATTAAGCATTCAGCTCAAACAAATCAAATAGTCAAATTAGGCCAAATTAAAGCAAATTACTCAGTTACTTCAAATAAGATCAAATCAGATATTTAAAGCATGAAGTGTGTAAATCAGTGGAGGCAGGAGTGCAGGATGTGCATGAGGGAACATAAGGTGTGCACATGTTGTAAAATGCAAACTGAACTAAACCTAATCTAACATACCTAAACACAAACGTGGTACACCTGTGTGGAGGCGAGGCCAGGTCAGAGACAGAGACAGAGTCAGAGACAGAGACAGAGACAGAGACAGAGACAGAGTCAGAGACAGAGACAGAGACAGAGACAGAGTCAGAGACAGAGACAGAGACAGAGTCAGAGACAGAGACAGAGACAGAGTCAGAGACAGAGACAGAGACAGAGACAGAGTCAGAGACAGAGACAGAGTCAGAGACAGAGTCAGAGACAGAGACAGAGACAGAGACTGTGTGACTGCAGGAGCTTAAATCACCTCCTCACTCGAAGCACAGGTGTCTGACATTACTGTTACTCAGGCAACACCAAACATGTCATGATGTCATGGCCATCGCAGCGAGAAGAAAGAAAAGAAAAGAAAAGAAAAGAAAAGAAAAGAAAAGAAAAGAAAAGAAAAGAAAAGAAAAGAAAAGAAAAGTTTGACTGAAGAAACAAAGTTTGAGCAGAAACACTGAAACGTCTCCAGATGAGCAGCTCTGAGTGACTGTGGAGAGCAGCTTAAGTACTGCACTGATTGGAATGAGTCTCAGGTGTGTGATCAGGTGAGTGGGCAGGTGGGCGTGGCTGGCAGGGGAGTGGGAGGGGAAAAGTACTGACAGCAGGTGAGCAGGTGAGAGACTGAACTCACTGTGACAAAAACATCAAGACTGTGAAGAAGCAAAATGTACTGAATACAGTCTGAGAGGTGAAGTCCTGGACAAGAGACATCAGCTGTGTCTTCATCAGCTGTCTTCATCAGCTGTGTGTCCTCATCAGCTGTGTCTCCATCAGCTGTGTGTCTCCATCAACTGTGTCTTCATCAGCTGTGTGTCTTCATCAGCTGTGTCTCCATCAGCTGTGTGTCTTCATCAGCTGTGTCTTCATCAGCTGTGTGTCTCCATCAACTGTGTCTTCATCAGCTGTGTCTCCATCAGCTGTGTCTCCATCAGCTGTGTCTTCATCAGCTGTGTCTTCATCAGCTGTGTCTCCATCAGCTGTGTCTTCATCAGCTGTGTCTCCATCAGCTGTGTCTTCATCAGCTGTGTCTCCATCAGCTGTGTCTCCATCAGCTGTGTCTTCATCAGCTGTGTCTCCATCAGCTCTTTAACAAACCTGGTCCATCATGTTTTCATCGGCTCTCAGTTCAACTCTGAAGAAAACAAAAAGTCAATTTGACTTTGATGAAATGTAAAAAAAAAAAAACATTTTTATCAGCTGTGTGTGTGTGTGTGTGTGTGTGTGTGTGTGTGTGTGTGTGTGTGTGTGTGTGTGTGTGTGTGTGTGTGTGTGTGTGTGCATGCGCTGGCCTCGTGCACGGCCGTCGCTGCAGGTGTGTGAGCAGTTCTGCTGCAGATCGACGCCGCTCGATATTCGTGCAGCACAAACACAGAAAATGAAAGCGCCTTAAAGGCTGAGGCGACGCTTCTGCACAGCAATCTGCATCGAAGGCAGCATCGACTGCGTACGGGGGGGTCAATGAGGGTGGGGGGGGATGTAATGATTAACTCTGTGTGGGGTTCCTTAGGCTGCCTGCAGGAGGACGGGGACCCGGCGGAGCTGAGGAGGACAAAGATCCATAACTGCACATTAGACACTGTCCAACACGTTTCTCCGTCAGGCTGCTCGGCTCATTTTTACCGTTTGAGGCTAAACTCCATGAGACGCTCCGCACCTTCATCATCCTCATCATCATCAGAAGGCCCCGCTCAGACAGGACGAGGAGGTGAAGTGATCTGTGAGAGACCAGATCCAGATCAGCAGGACAGAGACAGACAGAGGAGAGACAAGGAGGTGAAGGTCACACCTGAACACACATGGAGCGCACTGATCACCACGAAGGTGCAGCAGGTGGAGCGCCGCGGCGAAGGCGTCGCCGCGCGTCATATTTCGTCCTCCCCGCAGTCTGATGGACAAATCGTCCTGTTGTCAATAATCCAAACCAAATTAAAGCGGCCGCAGCCGAAAGATGGACGCTCAGGAAATGCCAGACATGTCCGTGTGATGTAATAATGGCTTTTAATGGCCGCTGATTAATGCGCGCAATGGAAGCCGGTCGATGGTGATAACCTGAGGCGAGGAAGACGCCGTCCCACCTGCCGCTCGTCAGCACAAAGTCAGCCCGCCACGGCTTTTATTTACACCTCAAACACATCATTTGCCTGCTCAGCCTCACGCTCTCCAGCTAAAATGTATTGCCATTTAAACATGACAAAGAGGCCGTTGAGGCGGCCATTACAATAATCCATCATGTCCTCCAGTGGTTGATCCAGCGTTGCGGTAAATCCAATCTAAGCAGGGTCAACACTGATTCCTCCTCAGCGCCGCCGCCGCCGCCGCCGCCTGTCATCAGTTAGCTTTTGTCAACACGAGGCCACCAGAGACACATTAATGCTGCTGAGCCCAGCGCGCGCGCACACACACACGCGCACACACATGCTCACACACGCGCGCGCGCGCGCGCGCACACACACACACACGCACACACGCGCGCGCACACAGACACGCACACACATGCACACACACATGCACACACACATGCACACACATACACGCGCGCACACACACGCACACACGCATACACACGCACGCACACACATACACGCACGCACGCACACGCACACACATACATACACGCGCACACACACACACACATGCACCACGCACACGCACACACATACATACACGCACACACACACACACACACATGCACGCACGCACACGATCAGATTTCAACTCAAGTTCAGTTTGTTTTTGTTCATTTTATTTGAATAAAAGTAGAAAAAAGTTCCAGACTGCAGCTGATGGGAACAGCTGAGGACGAGGACAAACGTCGTGTCCAGAAGAACGTTCAGATGTTATATTAGACTGTTTCTGTTTTTGTGTCTTTCATCAAATCTGAAGAGTTTCCAGCATCAGAAGAGATGAAGGATCTTCATCCTCTTCATCAGTAACACACAGGAAACTTTCTCTGTGGGGTCAAAGTCGAGGCTCCTCCAGGTGAGGGAAGCTCAAACTGGTTTCCAGTCTGTTATCTGCGGCCTGTTTGGCCTCTTATCACAGCAGCTCGCTGTTTCCCACGAGACACTGCTCCGACGCTTCAAACCGCAGATGACCCGAGGCCGACCCGCAGGCAGCTGCTGCTTTCCTTACCTGAGGACTGCAGGTGATCCTGAGGACTTCATCTGAGTCCAGTCATTGTTACCTGGAACCAGCCGCTGTTCCTGGAGTCTGTATTAAAAAGAAGAATCACCTCCCTCGGTCCTGATTGGCTCTCCTCAGCTCCAGTCAGAGAAGGTGACAGGTGGCGTCAGTTTGTGCTCACCTGCCCATGTCACCTGAAGCATAAAGCCAAAATGGAGGGAGGCTGTGGGTGGACCACGGCGGTGAATGAAGCTGTAACATTAGCGTTAGCATGTGGGACACATCTAGTCCTCCATGGTCCACAGACAGTTTCCTGGTCCTCTCCGTCCAATCAGCACAAACTACCAACATCTGGACTGCTGCCACACTGAGAGCTACGCTACTGTTGCTACATGCTAACAGGAGTTAGCGCCCTAGCATGCTAACAGGAGCTAGCCTTAGCATGCTAACAGGAGTTAGCCCTAGCATGCTAACAGGAGTTAGCACCCTAGCATGCTAACAGGAGCTAGCCCTTGCATGCTAACAGGAGTTAGCACCCTAGCATGCTAACAGGAGCTAGCCCTTGCATGCTAACAGGAGTTAGCACCCTAGCATGCTAACAGGAGCTAGCCCTTGCATGCTAACAGGAGTTAGCACCCTAGCATGCTATTTCAAGTGCGTGCTCAGACGTGAAACCTGAACGAGAGGAAAACGAGACGACACGAAGTTACTCTCATGTTTCACTGAGATCGTCTTCTGTGTCCTACAGGAGCATATGAGGAGTGTGTGTGTGTGTGTGTGTGTGTGTGTGCGTGCGTGCGTGTGTGTGTGTGTGTACGTTCCATTTGACTTGTGGGCAGTTTGTTCGTTCTGCGTGCTGATCGTTGATTTCCTCTCTATTTCTTTCGTCTCTTAGTGTCCATGACGCTCCACCATCTTTAAACCCTGTGAATTGTGGAACTCTTCGTGTTTTTGACGTGTTTCAGGAGGTCGGCGGCGGCCAGGAAACCGTTCCCGAGCGGAGCATCAGGCATCAGGACGGATGTTCAGAGCTTTGAGGAGTTTTCCTGACAGCGAGACGGAGTGAGCGGGACAGGTTCATCTGCTTGGAGACAGACAGAGCTCCCACGCTGGGCCAAACAGTCTATAACAGAATGTAAATGAAGTGGCCTGAGCCAACAAAGCAGCACTTTCTCTCCATCATGAATAAATATTAGCGGTTCTCAGTCCGAGCTGCTTGTTCTCCCACAATGCCGAGAGAGGCGTCACATTCCTCGCTTCCTGTTGCTACACGAGCGTCTTCATCGTCCTCGGCGGCGAGCACGGAGGGAGGGGAAGGCCGGCTTGTTATCAGAGAGCCGGCTGGATGGCAAACACAAAGTCATTAACCTGCGACCCGCTGGATGGCAGGCGGGGGGGCGGGGGGCGAGGGGGGGTCTGACTGTTTGGAGAGGAGATTCCCTCGAGTCTCTGGAGGAGACAGGAGGGGACGGACTCATCAAACTGTCTTTACCTTCAGACTGACGCTGGAGCCGGTTCACCTGCAGACCTCCACTCATGTCCTCTGTCCTGAGGAGACGGAGACGATGATGAAGACGTTCAGTGGACTCATCAGAGACGTCAGGTCGTAGAGGAGCGCAACTTTGATTCTTGACTGATCCTGAATCAGTGGATGTTTGCAGGTGAAATGAATGAGAAGACACACAAACGTCTCAGAGGACAAAACGTGAAGTGATGACATTTTCTGTCCAGAGGTCAAAGGTCAGCCTCTCCGTGACGTCATCGTGTTGTTCTGTCCGTCACTCAGGACCTGAAGGACAGACTGTGTCCATGTCTCTCATGTGCTCTGATCCTGGATCAGTGTCTGATGGTTCAGATCTTCTGCTGGATTAGGGATCAGGATCAGGATCAGGATCAGGGGTCAGGACCAGGATCAGGATCAGGATCAGGATCAGGATCAGGATCAGGATCAGGATCAGTAATCAAGGATCAGGATCAGGATCAGGATCAGGATCAGGATCAGGATCAGGGATCAGGACCAGGACAAGGATCAGGATCAGGATCAGTAATCAAGGATCAGGATCAGAATCAGGATCAGGGGTCAGGACCAGGATCAGGATCAGGGATCAGGATCAGGATCAGGATCAGGATCAGGATCAGGATCAGGTATCAGGACCAGGACAAGGATCAGGATCAGGATCAGGATCAGGTATCAGGGATCAGGATCAGGTATCAGGGATCAGGATCAGGATCAGGATCAGGATCAGGACCAGGACCAGGACCAGGACCAGGATCAGGGATCAGGATCAGGATCAGGATCAGGTATCAGGGATCAGGATCAGGATCAGGATCAGGATCAGGTATCAGGGATCAGGATCAGGTATCAGGGATCAGGATCAGGTATCAGGGATCAGGATCAGGATCAGGATCAGGTATCAGGATCAGGATCAGGATCAGGACCAGGACCAGGATCAGGATCAGGATCAGGATCAGGATCAGGTATCAGGGATCAGGATCAGGATCAGGATCAGGATCAGGATCAGGATCAGGACCAGGATCAGGATCAGGCTGCTGATCTGCAGGCGGCAGGCAGAAAGTTGAAGCAGCAGCGTGTGAAGAGTTGATTTGAGCGGCGTCTCTGGTGACAGACGGCCGTGTCCTCGGCGGCGAGCTTTAAACGGTTTCTCTGTCAGGCAGAATG
This sequence comes from Chaetodon trifascialis, assembly GCF_039877785.1. Taxonomy (NCBI): domain Eukaryota; kingdom Metazoa; phylum Chordata; class Actinopteri; order Chaetodontiformes; family Chaetodontidae; genus Chaetodon; species Chaetodon trifascialis. Next base: position 450,543 of record NC_092075.1, on the reverse strand, counting down.
GAGGATAAACTGCTCTCTCGATCCGCCGACCCGTTTAGGGAGCAGATGAAAAGGCGGACGGACAGCCTATACATGTTCCTCCACTCCGACTCAGCGGCAGCCGGCTGATAAACAAAGCAGCGAATATCCACTGCATGTTCTGACAGCCACTTTCCAGCTGCCACTCCACATAAAGACGCCGCCGCCGCCGCCCCGCTTCGTCTCCGCCGTCGCTGTCAATCACGGCCCGGCCTCCCTGACGGCCGCTCGGCTCTGACGGCACATTCATTCAGATCAGCGGCTGAAAATAATTATGGCATTATGGGAACAGTAGTCATTATTTAGAACATGATTAAATGTTTCCGCGTCTATTGACTCGGCCCGGCGTGATTTATGCATTTGTTTAGTCAATAGTGGAGTCGAAATGATGTCATTAATTATGTATGGAGAGAGCAGAGCTGCCTCCTCCTCCTCCTCCTCCTCTCGTCCTGACAGATGTAAGAGCAGGAATCATCAGAGTTTAGGGAATTGAACAGTCCCACAATCCATCTCCAGCTCTATCTTTTCGCTCTTTATCTGCGTTTATCCCCCCGGCCCCACCCCCACCCCCACCCCCACCCCCGCTCAGCTGATGAACTTTCAGGCCTCAGACTCGCGCCCTCGTTAAAACGCTAAAAACATGTTGTGTTACGAATTACTCAACCTGGAGATGAGATCCGTTTCTCCGTCTCCTCCCATGATTCTTAGGGGCTGTCTTTTTACCGTGACCCTCATCAACCCTTCGAGCTGATCGACCAATCAGATCGCCGTCTGCTGCTGTTTAACAGCTCGAAAGCACGAAATGCTAAATTTGGAATAACTGACTGGTTGAGTTTCAGGTGTGTCATCATCGTGTTCATCCAATCACACGGCGTTCTTTGTTCTTAGTGTAACACCGCTTGAGTCTGTCCCCGTCCTCCCTGTCTGTCTCTCTGAGGGATTTCACTCTGTGGTCTTAGCCAGAGGTCAAAGGTCGCCCATCGAGTAATTTCCATTTTAATGTCACACTTCCAATCTATCAAAGCTGTGACGGACATCACCGGACGGTTTAAGTCTTCGTCCCCTGGGCCGCGTCCCCGTAAGCAGGTGATATGTCAGGCTGTCCGCGGCCTGAGGGACAGCTGCTGAACGGAGACAGCAAACACAGATTCTGCTCCTGTCCAAGAAAAGATGAAGAAAGAGACGTTTCAAAGCGTGACGACACACCAAACACACACGAGGTGCAACACAGCGCTGACCACGACCACAGAGCTGACCGCCGGCCGAGGAGGAGGAGGAGGAGGACGAGGAGGACGAGGAGGACGAGGAGGAGGAGGACGAGGAGGAGGAGGAGGAGGAGGAGGAGGACGAGGAGGAGGAGGAGGAGGAGGAGGAGGAGGAGGACGAGGAGGAGGAGGAGCAGCTCTCAGGTTCAGCTGTTCCTAATAAACTGGACACTCAGTGTGTTCTCCAGCTGTGACGTTACAGGATGAAATCAAATGTTGGATCATCAGGATGATTCTTCACTGTGTGTGAGTGTGTGTGTTTCTATGTGCATTTGTGTGTTTTCATGCATGTATGCGTGTGTGTGTGTATGTGCACGGAGCCGCCGCCCGCCGCTCCATCATCCCTTGCTGCCGCCGCCGCCGCCGCTGGTGGAACCTCGTCGTGTAATGTTGATGTTCCACAAACAGAATGATGTTTGCGGCGTCTGAGCGATGGCTCGTTCCAGTCGCCGCGCTCCCCTCATGCCTGGCTCGGGATATTAATGCGCTCCAGTAACTGTTAATTTCACTTTGGAGAAGTGATTTATGGGTAGACGGCGAGGAGAGGCATAATCTAATTGAGATCAGAATGGCTGTTTCTCACACAGTCACGCCTGCACCTTCCAGATGGGGCACCATGATTAATGCATAATGAGCAAATAATCCATGAAATTAATAAAAAACAATTCTTCAGCTCTTCACCCAGCAGAAATACAAATAGGACTCAGAGTGTTTTTGTCGTTCTGTCCTCTGAATGCGTCTCTCAGCTGATGGCAGAGCGGCGGCGCCATCAATCAGCGGCCGGACGGCGTCTGAGCGCCGCTTTATGAAACCATAAGCAGCAGGTTTCTGGACCATTACCGGCCGCCTCCCTCACACCATGTGACAGGAAGAAGTCTCTCAGAGCGCGGCCGAGGACGCAGGCGACACGGCCGCCATGCTGGAGGACGTTCACAGGAAACTGGTTTGTGGATGGATGAAGAGGGACGTCTCCGTCTACATCTCCTTTTCCCCCGTCGTCCCTCAGTCGTCTTCCAGCGTCCTGCTCTGCGTCAAACAGAACAAACAGAAATGCTTTTGATTGGAGCTCGAAGCGTTTGATTAACCATCAATAAGACGATGAATGAAAACTGCTCGACTTCAATGAATCTTTTCACAGAAACCAAACGTCTCTCAAAACGTCTCTTTTCTCTGTCAGAAGCTGAACGTTGGAGGAACAAAAAGAGACTCTCAATGTGGGTTTGCACCGTTCAGAGGCTGAATTGATCGGATGAAACGGACCTCTTAAGCACACGAAACTGCTCAGATCCTCCTGATCAGCAATAAAGGGATAAATGTGATTTAGAGTCGTCGTTAGAATATCTGAGGACTGGACATTAGCCATCTAAGTGTGCTCCAGAAGACGGATGCTGCACGAAAAGGGAAGATGGTAAAAGAAGTGTCCCGTTAATCGATTGACAGAACTCTAATGATGGCAGCGGCAGCTGGATCCAGAGGCCGAGCGCGACGCCGGCAGCTGCAGCTGCATTGATTTTCACATGAGAACTCATCTTTCTGCACGAGGACACGCTGCTGAACAAAGAGCCATCAGGCCGATTTATCAGCGTTTGATTGATGCGTCATCGTCCAGACGAGTCGTGGGGTTAAAGTGTCCCACGGTAATGAACTATGTGTTTAAGGTGGGGGGGGTGGGGGGCGGGGGCGGGGGTGGGGGCCAGGGGGGTTACGTCACAGCGTTTATTTGCTTAGCGTGACTCTGACCTGCATAGCTTCCTTTTCACACGGAGGCCATTTACTCAGCTGGAGCGGCGAGCTGACGGGCCTGATCAGGGTCCCACGAGTTCACCTGGACGTCAGCGAGCCGCCGTGTGACGCCGCGCTCCTCTCCACCAATCAGCTCGGCCCGTCCGACTCCGCAGCAGAAAACACCATCGGAGGACAAAAACACTGTCCAACGAAAGCTCCAGACACGAAAAACCTTCATCCATGTTGTCCATGTTGTCCACATTGTCCATGTTGTCCGCATTGTCCATGTTGTCCGCATTGTCCATGTTGTCCATGTTGTCCATGTTGTCCGCATTGTCCATGTTGTCCGCATTGTCCGCATTGTCCATGTTGTCCATGTTGTCCATGTTGTCCGCATTGTCCATGTTGTCTGCATTGTCCATGTTGTCCGCATTGTCCATGTTGTCCATGTTGTCCGCATTGTCCATGTTGTCCATGCTCAGGTGACGTGAGCAGCAGGTGAAAACAGTCTTTGGTTCTTCGATGTTTTCTCAGATCTGTTTATGTCCACAGAGTTCGTCGTCAGTCGGCCATCTTTCTCCTGAAGCCCTGGGGTCGTTGGGGGAGGCGAGGGGCGTAGAGCTGGTTGTAATCTGCAGTTTCACCAGCAGGTGTCACTGAACCCTCCACCTGGACCTTTAAGGTCTGGTGCTGCAGCCTCCATCAGTCTGAATCTTCACGTTCAAACTTCAGTCGTGTTGAAACATTTCGGGTCGATCTTTGACATTTAGGTCGTAAAGAGTCTGCGAGAGCGACGCCTTAAATCACTTATAACGTAACTGATAACGTTTATTGACGAGCTCTGAACGATCGTCGTTATTCATAAAATCACAACATGTTTGATGACATTGATCGATTGATAGAAGCTGAAGATCGATTCGTGGTTTTTGTTCCGAGTTTACAGCGCAGCCGCGACGCCACGCTGTCAGAACCTGCACCACTGAAGAAGAAGTGTAGTACTGCCACAGGGTAGAAATACTCTGTTACAAGTAAAAGTACACAGGTACTAGAATAGAAAAAAGTACCAAAGTTAAAGCAGTCATTGTGCAGACTTCATGATAACATAGGATTATATACAGAATCGTATTTCTCATCATATGAAAGTGCTGGGTGTTAAAGCCAAAGCGGTCAATAAATCGCGTCTTTATCAATAATCCGCCGTCCTGATTGATCTGGTATTGACCAGCAGCACTTTGGCTGAACACGCCTGCCTCAGCCTCTCCGGGTGCATCAATGACGTCTTCATCATGCAGAAATGGGCTCGTATTCCTCAGCGAACGTGACGGCGTCCTCTCGGGGTCTCTGAGGGCCCCTCCTGATGCTGGACCCGGCCTGAAATGAAGTCCCACAGGAGGGCAGCGGTTTCAATTTACTCAGAAAGCGTCTGCGCTCGTCTCTCAATAAATACCTGCGGGTTGGATTGGACACACTTAAAGTCATTGGCTGTAAATGAGCGAGAGCGTGAGGTCACCTGACTTTATAGAGCCATTATAATGTGCCTGAGAGGGACCAGAACCCAGAGGGGCCGACCGGAAACTCATCGCTCAGCCGGCCCGTCCAGGCGATCGGCTGATTGATTATCTGATTCCTCGTCGTGTTGACGAAGAAACACGAAACACGACAGACGACAGGATGTCGCACGAAGACTAAAATCTCGTTAGTTCACGTTTCTTCTTCTTCACGCGTGGTTTCTGCTGCCGTCAGCTTGTTTCCTGCTGCATCAGGAGTCGCATTTAAAGCCGTTTGTCAAAGATTTGACTGGAGAACTTTTATTTGGTCCAACTTGTCTTTGTCTGTCTTTGTCTTTATTCAACAGATGTCTTCTGTCTCTCTTTTCAGCTGCTTTCATTGTTTGACTCATACAAACTGAGAAAAACTCACGACGTTCCACACAAATAAGGGTCATTGTCGTGTATTTCTTGTTTTTGATTTGTTGTTGTTGTTGATGATGTTTTTGTTGTTGTTGCTGCTGCTGTTTTTGTTTTTGTTGTTGTGGTGGTGGTTTTTGTTGTTTTTGTTGTGGTGGTGGTGGTTTTTGTTGTTGTTTTTGTTGTGGTGGTGGTGGTTTTTGTTGTTGTTCTTGTTGTGGTGGTGGTGGTTTTTGTTGTTGTTTTTGTTGTTGTGGTGGTGGTGGTTTTTGTTGTTTTTGTTGTTGTGGTGGTGGTTTTTGTTGTTTTTGTTGTGGTGGTGGTGGTTTTTGTTGTTGTTTTTGTTGTTGTGGTGGTGGTTTTTGTTGTTGTTTTTGTTGTGGTGGTGGTGGTTTTTGTTGTTGTTTTTGTTGTTGTGGTGGTGGTTTTTGTTGTTGTGGTGGTGGTTTTTGCTGTTGTTTTTGTTGTTGTGGTGGTGGTTTTTGTTGTTGTTTTTGTTGTTGTTGTGGTGGTTTTTGTTGTTGTGGTGGTGGTTTTTGCTGTTGTTTTTGTTGTTGTGGTGGTGGTTTTTGTTGTTGTTTTTGTTGTGGTGGTGGTGGTTTTTGTTGTTGTTTTTGTTGTGGTGGTGGTGGTTTTTGTTGTTGTTTTTGTTGTGGTGGTGGTGGTTTTTGTTGTTTTTGTTGTTGTGGTGGTGGTTTTTGTTGTTGTTTTTGTTGTGGTGGTGGTGGTGGTTTTTGTTGTTTTTGTTGTGGTGGTGGTGGTTTTTGTTGTTGTTTTTGTTGTTGTGGTGGTGGTTTTTGTTGTTGTTTTTGTTGTGGTGGTGGTGGTGGTTTTTGTTGTTGTTTTTGTTGTGGTGGTGGTGGTTTTTGTTGTTGTTTTTGTTGTTGTGGTGGTGGTTTTTGTTGTTGTTTTTGTTGTGGTGGTGGTGGTTTTTGCTGTTGTTTTTGTTGTTGTGGTGGTGGTTTTTGTTGTTTTTGTTGTTTTTGTTGTTGTGGTGGTGGTTTTTGTTGTTGTTTTTGTTGTGGTGGTGGTGGTTTTTGTTGTTGTTTTTGTTGTTGTGGTGGTGGTTTTTGTTGCTTTGACTTCAGCAAAGTGAAACTTCTTCCGTCTCTGCAGCTCTGAGCTCTTTGGAGCAGCAGTCTGACCCTGCGAGAGGCTGCCAGCAGATTCCCAGAGTTCCTTTGTTCCTCTGGCCCCCCTCGGTCTCTGGCCCCCGTCAACCCGTGACCCCCCTTCAGTCTCTGGCCCCCCCTCGGTCTCGGTCTCTGGTCCTCGGAGACGCCCCACAGGGGCCCCTTTGTAATCCTATAAAGTGGAAAAATACCAATTTGTACCCGTTAGTCTCGCAGCAGCATTTGGTGTTAAAGTGTTCCGTCACTTCTCTCTTTAACCAGCCGCCATGACACCTGGTCACCAAGCAGCTACCCAGCATGCACTGCTGCTGCACAGCTACATCACTGTTTGTCCAACAAACAAACAAACAGCAGTTAAATGTGGACCAACTGTGATCAACTACAGTCTGTTTTATCTGAATCGTTTAAACACCGCAGGAAAGGCTGAATCAGCAGTTTGAAGGACAGAAGGACAGAAGGACAGTCCCAAACCTGAGTGTGTCCTCACCTGTCTGCCTGTCTGTCTGTCTGCCTGCTCACCTGTGTTTGGCTGTGATGTATTTTTGATGACGAGCTTCATCAAAGCTTCAGCAGTTTCCATGTTGCTCAGGTGTTTGATGGACAGAACTCATCTGAAACGCTGTGACACTGCACAGTTCTCCTAACGAGGCGTCTCTAACGAGGCGTCTCTTACAAACGGACGTGGCGTCTCCATGTGGACTCAGTCTGAACAAACTTCATGTTTGCTGCTGGTGGATCAGCAGTTTGACTGTTTTAATGTTGCTGCAGTGAATTCAGAGCTGCTCCACATAAAAACAGGTCAGAAGTCAGAGAGAATAAAGACTGATACACCGGGAGCTCCGGCCAGGACTGCATTTGGACGATTAGAAATTGAATTACTGCATCATCTTCAAGACAGATGAAGAATTTATAATTTAATGATAAACAAATTCTAATGATAATGGCTGAGAGAGCAACAGGACGGACATCCTTAAAGGAAACATCATTGAATTAAATACTTAAAGATCGATCCATTTTCCTTTCAGAGGAGCCGCCATCAAACAGGGTTAAACACACACACACACACACACACACACACATACACACACACACACACACACACACACACACACAGCTGTCCCTGTAAGGACACTGCACTGACTTCCATTCATCGAGGACGGCCGGACTCTAACCTTCACCAGGACCTCAGACATGACGGTTTAGGACCAGGCCTCAGTCCCTGTGACGACTACTGCTCCCAGTAAGGTCAGGGTTTATACTGGGAGAGGTCCACACACACACACACACACACACACACACGTCCTCTAAGCAGAGGTGGACAGTTTTCTACGTTGACTTTAAATCACTGAATGTTTGGTTCGTAGTTGTTTCAGGTCAGCCAGGCTGCTCAAGGTACAGTTGTGCGTGTGTGTGTGTGTGTGTGTGTGTGTGTGTGTGTGTGTGTGTGTGTGTGTGTGTGTGTGTGTGTGTGTGTGTGTGTGTGCATGTGTGTGTGTGGCAGGGAGACTGAGGACGTGTATCCAGTTTCTACGTCTTCCTAAATGGACTGCAGCCGCTGAGCTCTGGTTTTGGCTCGGCTCCTGATCACTCGCAGGAATTTGCTCTAATGGCGTTCGGACCGGAATCATGATGTCACGCGACGTTTTCACTACAGTTTCCATGCTGGTGAGCAGACCCTGGATCTAACGGGATCCTCCGGCTCTCAGTGAGGACACGGAGGCGTCTCCTCGGCCGCTCGGGCGACATAACTAACGAGGCATTCACGCTCAGTTGTGACAGGGCTAAACAAACGGCGAGGCCTTGGCGAGCCCAGAGAACAAGGCACAGTCTGAGCCCTGTGGAGCCGCCGGCTGCGCCTCTGCCACAGCTTCCTCTCGTACTCCAGCGTTCCCAGGCAGCCCGGCTCCGTGGAAGGCCTTTCCTGAGCTCACGACCTCTCAGCATGTGGACTCTGGTTCTGGTCTCCCTGCAGAGGAAACTGGCGCGGTGCCGTCTGAGGCGCCGCAATCGATCACGCTGAAGATCCTCGAGACCGTCGCAAAGAGAGAAGTTATGATAATCGTTTGAATTCATCACAAATGGCGGAACAGGCTGCTAAATGGTTTGGTGGGAAAAACACTTGAAAGGACGCCTGTGGTTAATTTTTAACGTGGCAGAGCCGCTCCGACGTTTAGGAAACATCCAGCGAGAACGGAACGACGGACTGTGAGCTGCCTTCAGATGATTGGCTCTTATGCTTCTCACGCTCCTCTAATGTACTCGATTACAGAAGAAATGCACCGCGCCGAGTACCAAACGAGTCCGACCATGAGACGGAAAAGTCTGTCTGAGGCGGTGTGGATGATGCAACCACAGCTCCAACAACATCAATCACCTTGTAGGTGAGGAGAAGCTCTGTGCTCCTGTTGGTCAACGTCACCAACATGAGAAGACGACAAAGTTCTGACCCGCTCGTCCTCCCGTCAGGACGTCATGAGGTGTCCGCTGTCGTCCTCGATGATTCCCCACATGATAAAACCCGCTGTGGACGGACGTCTGTCAGGTCGGACTGCTCAGGCTGGAGTCGCCTCGTCTGATAACTGTACGTACGTTCATGATCCCAGAGGACGAATCGGGGCCGTCCAGGCGGCGGCGGAGGACCGACTGAACGCTGTCATCGCTCCAGCAGAGCCGTAGAACCGCTTCCAGGCTGACGTCACACACCTGCAGGAGGCGATCAATAAGCACGCGTATTGATGGAGCGTCCAGATGCGGCGTGAGGAGGTGGAGGTTCCCTCAGCAGCTGAACTCGCTTCACCCTCGCTAATATCCCAAAAGCTTCTTATGAGCCACTTCTGAAGTCAACCTCCGAGAATCTATTGATCCCAACGCCAAATGATTTGATGCGTCTGCGCCGAATCAGCCAAGAACAGAGAGGAGCTTAAGTGCATGGGGGTCTGCGCCTCCCTTTACTTCCTTTATGGCCAGACGCTGCCCGGGGTCAAAGGTCAGAGGCCGCTCACCCAGCCGAGGTCGCTCTGCATTAACATTGCACCGGAGTTAATTCAATTCCCGAACAACAGACTTTATACACAAAAATGAAATCTTTTGACCAGCGGCTGATCGTGAGCGGGGGGGCGGCGGCCGGGGGGGGGGGCTAATCGAATGAACGTCTGATTTAACTGCCAAAGTATTTTCCTCTGCGTCTTTAATCAATACTTAAGACTCATAATACCGGGTCAGCGGCGGAGACATTTCCATAATCGATCAGATGAGGTTCTCTGGTTCAGCAGGTTACCGCGCTCTGCTCCTCCTCCTCCTCCTCCTCCTCCTCCTCCTCCTCCTCCTCCTCCTGTTTCATACAGTCATTTATTGTCTCGTGGAGACAGAGTGCAGAGGGGGACGGACCGAGGTGCTCTGTGAGGGATCTGGTCCAGCTCCGACTGCCGTCTGTGGACTCTGGTTCTGGTCTGAGATGAACCGCTGTCACCTCAGACCCGACGTCCAGCTCCAGCAGCCGAGGATGATGATGATGATGATGATGATGATGATGATGATGAAGACTTTCCCTTCATTCATTCAGTCATCAATGACACACCAACACGTGATCAGTATGTTCATGCTGATTGCAACATCATCAGGTCTGATCAGGCACAGTCCTGATAATCGATCAATAGTTTGAGGATCTGGACCGTTTTTCTGTCTTCAGGCCATCATCATCATCATCATCATCATCATCTTCATTTCAGACTAATTAATCAATCAACGATTACAAAATCATCAACAGGTTCTGTCAACAGTCACTCTGGTCGTTTGTCTTTTTTGTCTTTGTAACCTGTCCTCTGCTGCAGGTTGGTCTCACACTGGACAGACAGCGAACATGGCCGCCGCGGCTCTTTGACTCGTTCTCTAATCACTTTAACGGGACGAATAAGCGCCACGTAGAAACTCGTTCCTCCAGATCCTCGACTGCTTTCTGCTGAGCGCAGCGGCGCTTTGATTTTATTTATTCCGTCTGATTTTACGGGAGCTCGTAAAACACGTTTTGATCCTCGAGCCGTTAAAGCGTAAAGAGCCTCGACACATTGAGCGGCGGCGCCCGCCAATAAAAAATGAAAAGCCATTTAAGCCAATGGAGGAGCAGCGGCGTGTCTGCGGCCAGTCGATAAACCAAACACGGGCCGGCAGGTCGGATCAGGCCGGCGAGCGTCCGGCGACAAGGTCACTGTGGAGACCTGGACGAGAGCTTCAGCAGAGACAAAGACAATCCAATTAAATATGGACGCTGTCACTCGTTAGTCCTCAAAGCTCCGGTCGACCTCGACGCCGCCGCCAAATGTCACGTTCAAGAACCTGGAAACAAAACAAAGACCCTCATCCACAGACCTGAACCAGCACAGCATCCGTCTGTCCATCTGTCCGTCTGTCCATACTGTCCACACTGTCCATCTGTCCATCTGTCCGTCTGTCAAACCCGTTCATCTTTCACGTCAGTCTCAGCTTTAATGTCGTTCATGTTCATGTTTCATCTTTGAACTTTGACACAGATATTTGACCAGTTTGATCGTTTCTACTGAGCAGAATTCTTTTTTTTCTTCATTTTCACGTCACTCGCTGATGAAACTGATGAAATTGATCATCTGTTCTTCGAGTCCTTTAAAATCAGAAAGTTCTTTTGAAGTTTGGCGCCGATTGATCGACGTTCATCCCGATCGTTCATCCATTACAGCGATCAGTCCGACGCGCTCACCTCTTAAACATCGTGCTGGACACCCCCCCCCCCAACATTTAATGTGAGGGGGCCCTCCCTGTTTATCATGTGACGCATTCAGAGGTGGGCCGGAGGAGGAGGAGGAGGAGGAGGAGGAAGCTCATTGTGTGCATAATTCACCGGCTGCATTCGTCAAAACGAGGAGGTTAATGATCCACGTGAAATTAATGAGTCCATAAAGCAGAAAAATCAGCGTTCACGCGAGCACGACGGGGCCGACGTTGATAAACCGTCAAATGACAGATAACCGGCGGGGAGGGGTCCTCGGTCCCTGCAGCACTCTGACAGTCATGGAAGACGAGACCTGATGTCTCTATGTGCTCCACACACAGCCCTGGACGTTATACTGCAGTACTGCGTCTCTGCTGTACTGCATCCAGGACCAGGATCAGTTCTTCTTCATGTTGAGACGCAAACCAGCAGCTAACGCTAACGAATGCTAACAGGTCAGTGGCCATGAGCTCGTCTTCGCTCGTCTTCACTCGTCTTCGCTCGTCTTCACTCGTCTTCGCTCGTCTTCGCTCGTCTTCTGTGTTTCCACTGTTAAAACGTAAACGGAGGGGCGCCATCTTGGCTCCACTTCCTCCTCTCACACGTGAAGATCGAGCCAATCACAGCTGACTTTAAAATGACTGACAGTTCAAATAACCAGTGAGATTCGGAAAAGGCCTCAAATCAAAGATTCGATATTACACACAATTTGGGGAACACTTAGAAAACTAAAAAACTATAAAAACATCAATAATTCCTTCTTTTCTTTGGTGCTTTTGTCTCGTGCAGATACACAGTGATGGTTTCAGTGATCTGCTCACCTGTGCCATCAGTGCTTTACCACTCTCAGCCACGCCCACCTGCCGCTCACCTGATCACACACCTGAGGCTCGTCATCCGTGCATCGGCCTCCACCTGCTCTGTCCTCGCTCTTTATGTGACGTGAGACACCTGAAGCGTCTCTGAAAACGTGTTTCCGTTGAAGGATTAAACCTCCATCAGCTGTACGCGGCTGCTGTTGGTGCTGACGTAGAGGGCGGAGCACGCCGCTCATCAGCCCATGAATCCGTCTGCATTGTTTTAATTTCATTAAAGGCCTGAAGCAGTTTATTACCTTTTAGCGTCGTCTCAGTTTATGGCAGCCAGACACTCTGCGATGGCACTCATGCCAGCCGAGAGGGGCTGGAGGAGGTGCAGGTGGGGGGGGGTGTACCAGGGAGCCCCCACCCAAATGAATGTATAATCAGGCTTTGATTTCCAGGTCTGCGTCAGACAGCCGGCCACGATCTATTACTGCAGTGCCATTTCCTGAGTGTGTGCCCCCGCCTGACCTGCCACTTTATCTGTTGCCTTTTATTTGCAGAGTGCATGCTGTCCATATGTTTCCTAATAGTTGCAATAATTCTTGTGAAACGGGCTCGTGTTTTATAAGTCCTGAGTGCGAAGAGAGTGGAGAAGAATGCATTTTAATAAAACCCCTGTAGCAGCGCGCTAATGGGCTGACACCCAGATATTTGCATAGAGATGAATTACGGCGGCCGCCTTGACGTGACTTTTAAAATATGATTGAGGAGGTTATTATTGCTGCACTATGATACGTGTTAACAGGTTATTTTAGCAGCTAGTGCTAATAAAATCCAGAACAAAAGACTCGGGTGATGAGGGCAGCGTTTTTCATTGCCAGAGTCTGCCCAAGGTGCTCATTTTGTCATTACTTAGCACAGCCCCCCCCCAGCCCCCTCCCCGGGCAGGTGGAAAAACAGCCAGCGTTTCAGCAGCGTCGCCACTGCCACCGCCGCCGCCGCCGCCGCCGCCGCCGCCACCGCCGCCTCCCTGGGCCTGATTATTAATCAGAACAGTTCATCTGGACTCTGTTTGTGCTTCACAACAAGTGTTTGTTGGATGGTTGCCCCCCCCCCGTGGATCCCACCCCCATGACGTGATTGGTCAGCTGTGTGAAAGTATGTCATTGTTCAAATACTTCAAACTGAGTACTTTTCCTGGCAGAAAGCCGCTCTCACGCTGTCACAGGTCACGTTTGGGTTAAAACCATAAATCATCGGCCGCCGTCTCCTGACTGAAGCTCTGCTTTGACCCATCCGTCCACGCCGTCCACGCCGTCCTCGTCCGCCGGCTGCTCTGAGGTCTGACTTCCATCATGGCTGCTGTCGGAGGATCTTTTTGTTCTTCTTGCAGTCGTGTTCCTCGTGTCTTCGCTGACCTGCGGCTCCTCGTTCTTCCTCTCTCTGCAGAACGTCGCGCCGCAGCCATCTTGTTTGGGTGGAGCTCCACGTCGCGCTCGGCCTGTTGAACGTTAAAGCTTCTGGTCAAACTCAAACCTTGAAGAATCAGAGTGAAGCGGTGAATAGGATCCAGTCATCCGGCGCTGGCTGAGATTAGCTGCGCTCTTCCTGTTTGTGCTGAAGTGTCTGTTCACACCTGTTCGTAAGCCAGTTTACAGGAGACGCTCCCTGACAGAGGAGGGAGGTGAAGCATCATTAAAGGAGATTATCTCTGAATAAATACTTGAATGAGGTGAGCACCCAGAGCTGAGGGACCTGCTGATAACAGATTATATCTCCTCCATCAGATGATCTGTGTTAAACAGCCATCCAGCAGGTGAGCTCTTCCTGTGGAGGAGCACCTGCTTCGAACGCCCACGCGGCCCGAATCCACTTAATGATTCACATAAGTTGTCATTAACTTGCTCGAGCAGACAGAGCAATTAACACTGACTTTATTTCCGCACCCCACGGGCCTCTGATTACTGCTGTCGCTGAGCGGCGCCGCGCCGCAGGAATGAATTACACTCTGTCAGGACGTGGTGCGTTCAGGGTCCCGGCTCGCACAATGTTTCCACTCAAGCATGAACGTGTGTTTGAGGCTGCCGCCGCTGCCGTGTGGCCCGTTAGCTTCTCATAATGGAGGATCCCAAGGCGCTCCTTATCGCGGGCCTCCAGGCGGGTTACGGGGAGATAAGACCGCCATTCATGTCTGTGGGAGCCGCGGCCCCCGTGACACATGTCCTTGTGTGTAATCTCTTGTAGTACACGGTCAACTGAGAGCCTGTCAATGGGCTCTTTATACAGATCAGCCAACGCTAACACATTAGTCACGCCGGCAAACAGGAGGCGATTTAGTGTGGAGTCAACAGGTAGAGCTGCAGGTGAACAGGTGGGATTCAGTCTGAGCCGCTTTTCAGGGACGGACCAACAGGAACTCCTTCACCTTTACTCCCACAGACAGGAGGAGGACTTTAAATCCAGCAGGAAGACACTGAGCCGGTTTCCTGTTCTGTCAATAATAACACGTTTCAGACTGAACCAAGTACTCCCACCTTCTACTGCAGTAAAAGTACTCATTCTGCAGTGTGTCCAGCAGTCAAACCTCACTCAAGTAAAAGTATCAAAGTATACTTAATGTACCAAAAGTAAAAGTACTCATAATTCAGAACAGCCCATTTCAGATTAATATAGATTATGGTGGATTATCGGTGGGGGTGCAGAGCTCAGGGTGGAGGTGATGGAGTATCGGTGGGTGTGCAGAGCTCAGGCTGGCACAGGAAGTGAGTGAACAGATGGTGCAGTGGGTCCCTGAGGGTGGGGGCCGTGTTCATCACACCTGGAACACATAAATGTGATGTTTCCTCACAGCTGGAGTCAACAGAGAGCTTGTTAACTCCACCTGCAGCCTCACACTGCTGCGCTGTGGCTACGTACAAGACTGCTGATCAATGAGCTGATCAATGAGCCGATCAATGAGCTGATCAGTGAGCTGGTCAATAACCTGACCAATAACCTGATCAGTGAGCTGATCAATGAACCACAGAGGCACGTTCCCTCATAAGGAGACGTCAGTAAAGTGATCTGAGAGACGTTCGATGAAATCTGAGAACAGACTTCCTGTTTCACAATAAAACACGTTAATACAGTCTGACCATGTCTGTGTGTTTCCGTGGCAACGGCTGACTGACACCTGAGAGTTTACATCCGTCAATCATGACTGAATTCACTCTGCAGGCTAGGCTAACAATGCTAGCTTTCACACAGAGAGTGGAGGCTCGCAGGCTAGGCTAACAATGCTAGCTTACACTCTGAGAGTGGAGGCTCGCAGGCTAGGCTAACAATGCTAGCTTACACACAGAGAGTGGAGGCTCGCAGGCTAGGCTAACAATGCTAGCTTACACACAGAGAGTGGAGGCTCGCAGGCTAGGCTAACAATGCTATCTTACACTCTGAGAGTGGAGGCTCGCAGGCTAGGCTAACAATGCTAGCTTTCACACAGAGAGCAGAGGCTCGCAGGCTAGGCTAACAATACTAGCTTATACTCAGAGAGTGGAGGCTCGCAGGCTAGGCTAACAATGCTAGCTTACACTCTGAGAGTGGAGGCTCGCAGGCTAGGCTAACAATGTTAGCTTACACACAGAGAGTGGAGGCTCGCAGGCTAGGCTAACAATGCTACCTTACACTCTGAGAGTGGAGGCTCGCAGGCTAGGCTAACAATGCTAGCTTATACTCAGAGTGGAGGCTTGCAGGCTAGGCTAACAATGCTAGCTTACACTCTGAGAGTGGAGGCTCGCAGGCTAGGCTAACAATGCTAGCTTACACTCAGAGAGTGGAGGCTCGCAGGCTAGGCTAACAATGCTAGCTTACACTCAGAGAGTGGAGGCTAGTTAGCCAAACTGTAGGACTGCTGCTCATATTTCATGTTGTTTCAAAATAAAACTTTATTGACAGAGGATGTGGTGAAGAGATGGGAACGTTTGATTTACTTTAAAACAGAAACTGAACAGTGAAGAGTTTTCTTTAAACTAAATTCAATGAAGTGATCACTATTGATCGCTGATCATTGATCGTCTAACTTCATGATGTTTCAGCTCAAACAGGAACATGAATCCACTGAAGTGGATCCTGGATCACGATCAGTCGTTCATAACTGATTTCTGATGTTTGTATTGTAATACTTGAAGTAGAAGTACTACAATGCTTTATTACAAGTACAAAAGTATTAGCATGAAAATAAATATACTTCAAATACCAAAAGTAAAAGTATTCATTGTGAAGAGGTCATCATACTTTATGTGCTGACTGGATTTTGTATTATTGCTCTGATTGATCTGCAAAGTAACTTTACTTATAAAATACATGAAGTGAAGTAAAAAGTACAGTATTTCCCTCTGAAGCGTAGTGGAATAGAAGTATAAACTAGTAGTACTAGTGGAAATACTCAAATAAATACTGCCTCCACAGCTTCACTCGTCACCTCCTCCAATGAGCTGAGGAGACAATTCTGATCTGCTCTCACATTAACCAATCACTTATCCATCAATCACTTATCAGTTAATCAGTTATCAATCAATCACTTATCAATCAATCATTTATCAATTAATCGGTTATCAATCAATCAGTTATCAATGGGTCCTGGTTGTTCAAACATCACAGACAGAAAATTTGATTTTATTTCTATTTGATCGATTTCATTGTTGATTGTGTTGTATTGATGATTCTATTGATTGATCACATGATTTCCTGGCTTTGATGGCAGTGTGATGTGTTTAAGGACCACCAGAGAAACGTGGACTTTCTCATGTTTTCCTCGATGTTTTGGTTGAACTGTTTGAATATTTTCTTCCATCTTTGAGTAATTTTTTGTTAGGAAGCGTGAAAGGAGCTGACGATGAGTCCAACATGATGTCTTTTGTCTTTTTTGTCTCTTTTGTCTTTTTTGTCTCTTTCAGTCTCTTTTTGTCTTCAGTCCAACAACCCTGAGGTGAAGCCGTCCCAGCTGCTGAAGACTGAAGACACTCAGTGAAAACCAGAATCTGTTAATATTATTTTCAGAGCTGCAGCTGACGATCATTTTTATTATTGATCAATCAATCGATTGGTCGTTCGTCAGAGGTCAGGCCTCAGTTTGGACTTCAGGTGGAAGAATTCATTCAGTAGAAAACGTTCAGAGGAGCTCAGTCAAAGCAATCAATGACCAAAATGATTGATGATTAATTGGCTCATTGATTTCTGATCTGTTCAACAACGACTTTCTTTTTTTTAAGCTGATTTTTGGTTTTTGTTTTCAGTAAATTTGAAACTTTCTGACAGAAAATAATAAAATTTCAGTGAGGTATTTGATGTTTTTCACAGCAGTTTTTAGGTTTCAAGCTGAGGAGCGGGGCCCTTTGAAAGGTCACTAATGAACCTCAGGGGTCCTGAGATGAAGAGCAGAAAAACTTCAGACTGTCAGTGAACACAAACACACCTGGAAAACACACCTGGATCATCCGGTCACGTGTCTGAAATACGCGGCAGAAAATCAACGCGCAGTTTGAAGATTTCTCTCATTTAATGAATTTAATTTCACTGAATTTAATTAGTTTCATTTGTTTTTATTTTAGATCCGGTTTGAGACTTTATTTTGTCTGATTGTGTTTTCCGTTTCAAAATAAAAGCTGAAGGTTTAAATATTTGAGGGAAACATGAATTCAGTCATTTCATAAAGAGTAAAAACACTGAACTCTTCTCTCAAAAATCCAAAACAAATCTTCTGACTGAGGTTTTGTTTGAAGGTGAAAACGAGGCTCCAGCTGAGAAACAGCAATGATTTCATGATTGATCAGTCAGTCTGATTTCACGGGATCAATCGAAGACGAGCCGCAGCGACGTTCACGTGTCTGAGTTTTATTTGTTCACATTAAAGAAAAACAGGAAATATTTATTTCTATTTTTTTCGAATTTACTTCGAATTTTCCCTCCATTTCAGTTAATTTCCAGCTTTGGTTTAATGAGGCCAAAGAGCATCTGAAGACAAAAAGGACACAAAGTCTTTGTGTCTCATCACGCCGAGAGGAGGACGCGCCGCAGCCGACAGAGGCTGCTGCGACCCGGACACGAGATCCGGATCCGCCGGTGATCACTAGATCATCCGGATGATCCGCAGATCACAAAGTGCGGAGAGCAAAGATCTGTCTGTCTGTCTGTCTGTCTGTCTGTCTGTCTGTCTGTCTGTCTGTCTGTCTGTCTGTCTGTCTGTCTGTCTGTCTGTCCGACAGACGCAACAATCTTCACATAAAATCATGTAATGTTTGATTCTTCAGCAGATTTAATCTTTTCATCAGGATCAAAACGGACTTAAAGATCGAATTTATCTGAAGGATGAAACGAAACGAAACGAAACGAAACGAAATGAAACGAAATGAAATGAAAGGCCGCGGAAATATTAATAATTACAACAAAAAAAATAATAATAACAATAATTATATCGATTATTATTATTATTGTTGTTGTCATTATTATTATTATTATGATCGTAATAGTAATATCAATAATAATAAGAATGATAATGACACTGACTATAATAACTATAATGATAATGATAAGAATACTAATGATAATAATAATGATTAGAACAAGAATAATAACAACAATAATATTATTATTAATAATAAGAATAATAACAATAATAATAATAATAATAATATCAGTCTTCCTGCAGGCTCTCTGAAGCTGCGTCGGTTAAAGAATGAATACTGAGTATTTGATTCAAGCTGATGATGTACTCTGATGTATTTTGAAGTATTTTGATATATTTTGATGTATTAACTGATGACTCAGGTCCATCCTGCCTGAATGAATCCGTGTATTAATTAATTCAGATTTGTGACTGAAACAAGAAGCAGACATTTGAGCTTTTATTAAATAAAAGTGCATTACATTCACCTGCTGATACACAGCTGCGCAGGCGCGACTCACAACTTCAAACATATAAATAAAAGGTGTGAAATTAGTCTGCACGTTTCATGTCTGTACAGGTGCGTGTGGTGCGTTCAGGGCCTCCTTCTAATTTCAGATTGATGTGTCAAGAGGCCTTCAGGGACCCTCTGCGGGAGGGTCGTGGTTATTTTGTGTGATTGTGAGATAGAAAAGGAAATAAACGGAGTGTTTGAGCTGATCTGAGGTCAGCGCGTCTGTACGAAACACGTCAGTTATTCACAGCAGATCATTTCTATTGGATACGACTCACGGTTCTATTTACAGGTTAAGCACCGTCTTCACGGGAGTCCCAGTGTGTCCACAGAGTGTCCTCTGAGCTCCGGACAGCAGCTTCCATCAGCGTGCAAAAAGACAAGAAAACCAAAGGTGGAGGAAAGGTGGAGGAAAAGCAGGTGATCTTCATCCTCCAGAGTCCGTCTCACGCCAAAAAGAAAGAAAGACGAGGAGGAGGAAGAGGAGGAGGAGGAGGACGGAGACTTAGGAGCTGTCGGTCTCTGACGTGTGCAGCAGCAGCGCGGAGGCCGGTTTGTGCTTCTTCAGCAGCTGACTGATCTTCTCGTCGTCGGAGTTCGGGTCCAGAGGTTTGTTGTAGTCGTCGTCCTCGTCCTCGTTGTCCGAGGAGCCCTTCAGCCTCTCCGTCTCTGAGTCCTGCTTCTTCTTCGCCGTGGCCATTTCCGCCGCGTGCTTTTTCCTCCACTTCGTCCTTCTGTTCTGGAACCAGACCTGCGGACACACACACACACACACACACACACACACACACACACACACACACACACACACACACACACACACGGGCGTCACTGTGCTGCTTTTCAAGCTGCAGCTGATCAGAAAGAAAAATAATAATTTAAGCAGATTTCATTTCTGCAGCCGAATTCACATTTAAAAAATAAAATGAAATAAAATAAAATTAACGGCTTGAACAGAAGAAAAAAACAGCAAGAAATAAGGAATATATAAAAAATAAGAAATAAACGTGGTGCGTTCAGGGAGCAGCTGAGCAGTAATGACGCGTCCAAAGGCCTCAGAGTCCAAAAGACAGAAAAATGTCCAAAACAGGACAAAATACGGAAACCAAAATATGTGAAAACGTTTGAGTCAATTTCACCTGAAATTAATTATTCACTCATTAATTAAAACAAACGTTCAAAAAAATCTTTTTCTTTTTTCAGTGTGAAAAATCAGAAGCGACTTTAATTAAAGGACGAAGAAGAATGTGTCACATGTTATTTCTCTGGTTTGATTCCATTTGTTTGGTTTGTTTTCAATGCTGTTTTTCGGTGGGTTACCTTGACCTGGCTCTCCGTCATTCCCAGGGAGTACGCCAGGCGCGCTCTCTCCGGCCCCGCCAGATATTTGGTCTGTTCGAAAGTCTTTTCCAGAGCGAAGATCTGCTGTCCGGAGAAGGTGGGCCGCGTGTGCTTCCGCTTCCCGTCTTTGTCCAGTAGCACCGAGTTCTGATCTGAAAGCAAAGCAACACATGAGAACCGGAGCAGAGGAGCGCGCAGGGCCGGGTCCTGGTCCTGGTCCTGGTCCTGGTCCTGGTCCTGGTCCTGGTCCTGGCCCAGGCGGCCTTCAGCAGAAAACACTCATCATGAAAGTGTTCTCTCTCTCTCACACACACACACACACACACACACACACACACACACACACACACACACACACACACACACACACACACACACACACACACACTTCATTTCATCTCATTTTACTTTATTCTTTTTTCTGGCTTGGGGGGGGCAAACAGCCCCTTCGAGCCGCGGACAGCGCGCGCACTTACGGGGCGAACAGGCGAACCTGGCGTCCCTCCAGTGCGGACTCTGCATCACTCCCGGCCAGAAGATCGGCGTCCTGCCCGGCAGGTCCGCCAGGGGCTTCGGGTACCGGGCCACCGCCACCGCCGCGGCGCTGGGGCTGAAGTACAGTCCGGGAGGCGGCGGCGGGCTGAGGCTGCTGAAGCGGGGCAGCCCTGACAGAATCCCCGCCGACGAGGAGGCGGCGGCGGCCACGGCCACCGTGGCGCCGGCGATGGAGGTGGTGGGCCGGCTGAGGATGTCGTTAATTCCGTGAGGGGTGGCGGAGGAGCACTGCTGCGGGGAGCCGAGCCCCGAGGACAGCCCCGTGGAGCTCTTGATCCCCGGGGAGGACGCGGCCATGCCGCCCGGGTTGGGGGAGGTGGTGGCCGGTGAGGTAGAGGAGTTGGGGCCGGTGGAGGAGAGCGGGTACGCCGGGTACAGCGGGGTCTTCATCTCGGTCATGCTGTGCAGAGCCGCTAAAGGGGGGGTGCTGAGGAGGAAGGCGCTCTGTCGGGACCCGTCCATCTGACCCACCGCTAACATTACCCCTTCTGTGGAGGACCCGGGACGACTGGAGCAGGTTTCTCTGGGTCTTCAGGGCCCTGCGCGCCTCACGGAGTCCAGACTGGAACTACACGAAGACCAGATCTCCCCTGAAGTCACAGGCGAAGCCCATCTCAGGCGCGGGCCGACGGCAAAATCCCCAAATTTCAGCCCGCAAGAAAAGCACCGAAAACAGGCCGGAAGCCCGCAGACGGAGCCGGATCCAGGTCCACGTTAAAACCAGGACGGTGAGAGGACAGTTTGTCTGCTGGACGGACGAAGTTGAGACAGATAATAAAACATGATCATCTGCTGCTTCCAGCAGCTCCAAGTCCAAACTTTGAGAGGAGGACACGGGGAGCGCAGGAGGTGTCTCTGCCCGGATTGGGTGACCTGACGGTGACGTAGGCCCCCTGAATTTAGGACGGCCTCCTGATTGGCTGAGCAGCTCGGCCCTGATTTGCTGGATGAGGCACCAACGACAGAGAAATAACATTTAATAATAACATTAAAGGAAATTATTTGATGCTGCTTAACTTTTGTGTTTTCCGGCAGAAAAAAGTGGATTTTGATGTTTGATGATCAGCAATTTTAACAGAGCACAGATCAGCTGACAGAAAGAGTTCAAATGAGCATGAAAAGGAGGAGACATTTAACATTAGGACTCTTTAATGAGGTTTATATTTAAAGCTTTAAGGCCGGAAACTGAATAAATAAATAACTTCAATATTTCTAAATTCTAAAAAAGAAAATTATTAAATTGTTTATTCTCCACTAAAATTAAACTTCATCTGTGCAGGGGGTGTAAATACGTCAAATATTTACGTTTTATTATTTTAGAAAAATCTGTTTCGTTCTTGTTTTCTAATATTTTTCCACATTAATCTGAATATTTATTTTTAGTGTCAGGAGATTAAGGTGAGGGTCAGGTGACGCTGCAGGTGTCAGCAGGCTAATTTTCAGTAGCATCGTTAGCTCGTCTACCTGAACAGAAGAAGAGGAACACAGCTGATTTTAGGACATGACTAAAATATTTCTTTTCTCTCTGATTTGTGTTGAATCTGAAATCGTGACAGAAACTCACCTGCAGCTCACCTTCATCCAGGTCATGTGATCGCTGTGAACAATTACCTGTTTGTCTGCCATTACCACAGAAGAACAGGTGAGTATCAGGTAACCTCCATATTATTCACGTCTGTTCGCCTTTTCAGTCCGGACTGACCCTCGCCTACCTGTCCAGGTGTGCCGGGTCTCGAGCTGCAGCGCAGATGGACAGAGCGCCTGCAGTAAACATGCCGGCAGGTTTGCTGGCTCAGGTGACCTCCACCCCTGCAGGTTGGAGCTTCAGGTGGTGCAGGAAGTGACTGCTGTTAAAAAAAGATGAAACACATCTCACTCTGTCTTCAACCAACAGACACTTTTTACAGTGGACACGAGGTCAAATACTGCAGGTATTTAATTTAACAGCAGCAGAGCTGGATGGAGGATTTCTTACAGTGTATACAAGTACAAATACTTCTGCTATTACTCTGTATTATTTTTTTACCGTGTATACAAGTACAAATACTTCAGGTATCGGACTGTATGGAGTATTTCTATTTGTCTTATAAACAGCAGAGCAGTATGTATGGAGTATTTTTTGCAGTATGTATAAGTAGAAATATCTGCATCTTATTTTACAGTAATTTTGTACCTGTTTTTCTGTCTTTTCTGTGTGAGTCACTCACTTGATGCAGGTCGTCTCACTTTGAGCAGCAACTCCTTTATGAAAGGTGCAAAACAAATAAAGTTTAGAATAATAACAATAATGATATGTATCATTATTATTAATATTATTATTATTATCATTATTATTATTACGTATTAGGATATTATTGTATTTTTACAAACAAACAGCAGAGCTGAATGGAATATTTCTTACAGTGTATAGAAGTACAAATACCTCAGGAGTATTTTATCCACTGAGCTGGACTTTTGTGTGCACGTGTTGATTTGTCCTTTGAGTAAAAGACGTGAAGAAGAAGTCAGACCTCCACGCTGACCGGAAGTCACCTCCGGCGGCACGTATCAGTGTTTCAGCCTCTTCGTCGTCCGACTGAAAAAGACCGAGTGTGAAACGGACCGTCACACTCGACATGAGACAGGACAGGACAGGACAGGACAGGAGACAATCGACACTTGACATGAGACAGGACAGGACAGGACAGGAGACAGGAGACACTCGACATGAGACAGGACAGGACAGGACAGGACAGGAGACACTCGACACTCGACATGAGACAGGACAGGACAGGACAGGACAGGACAGGAGACACTCGACATGAGACAGGACAGGACAGGACAGGACAGGAGACACTCGACACTCGACATGAGACAGGACAGGACAGGACAGGACAGGACAGGACAGGACAGGACAGGACAGGACAGGAGACACTCGAACTGAGACATTTGATGAAGCTTCAGCTGTAATTTGTTCTTTTCTGTAATTAAAGATTCAACCTGAAAGTGTGTTTGCTTTTACAGTTATGAGCTGAAGACCCTGAACGCAACATTGCACAAGCTTCTATGAACACATGAATTCAATGAAGTGATGAACAGCTCACACATCTGTCAGCTCCTGCTTCACTTCAAACACAATAAACTATGTTTTAATGTTTCATGTCATTGAGCAAAAACACTGAGCACAGTATAAATATACTCATAGAGTACTTTTACTCATTATTACACTTGAGTATTTTCAGAGCAGCTAAGAAACCAGTTTCCAAAATAAAACACAACATTTCACAACTGAATATTTCCTGAACACCAAACTTCAGCCAACATCTGTCTGTTCTGAATATTTCTGTATTTTTCTGTCTTCATCTTGTGAATATTTCTGTATTTTTCTGTATTCTTCTTGTGAATATTTCTGCATTTCTCTTTCTTCCTGTGGTGAATATTTCTGTATTTTTCTGTATTCTTCTTGTGAATATTTCTGCATTTCTCTTTCTTCCTGTGGTGAATATTTCTGTATTTTTCTGTCTTCCTGTGGTGAATATTTCTGTATTTTTCTGTCTTCGTCCTGTGAATATATTTCTGTATTTTTCTGTCTTCCTGTGGTGAATATTTCTGTATTTTTCTGTCTTCCTGTGGTGAATATTTCTGTACCTGTGATTTAATAACTTTGCCTCAGTCTGCCTGTTAGTCCAAACTCGGATTGAACATGAACTCATCACCATTGTTCAGACACAGGCGCCCCCTGGTGGTCACTCACAGAACAACACTGACACCTGCGGCGCGTAGCCGTGTACTTTTACTGCTGCTGTACTTCAGAAGTTTGAGGTGCTGTGCTGTACTTCACTGTAGTATTTCCTCATCCTGGTACTCATCACTGTACTGCACCTCAGAGGGAAACATGCGACGTCACGTTTCTGACAGATGAAAGTGGTGTTTGACCTTTGACCTCTGACGTTCAGCATGTTTTCAGACGTTTGATTTCTGTTTCTTTAAGTCTCAAAGAGGAAAATGATCCAATGACCTGTTGAATATATATATAAATACATACAAATACTACGAATAATTCATCTCCAGCAGCCGATAACACACGTGTACTTTTACTTCTGTAGGATTATGAACTCTAGTTTTACTCCTGTGAAAACTTTCTGTTGAAGTATTTGAAGGTTTGACAGTTTAAAGTAAAACACAGCAGCCCTCAGAGGCCCCCTGTACTGCCCGTGCTGTGCACTGGCACAGTGAGTACACTGATTGAGTACACTGATGGAGGTATTTCACTGTGTGTTACTGCAGTACTGGCTGAGCATGTGTCCGTGCTGCATTCAGTGTCGTGTGGGAAGAAACAGCCTCAGACTCTGTGCGTGTCGCATCGATCATTTTTATTGGTTTATTCTCGAGCCATCAGCTTCTGCTTCTTCAGCTTCTTCTGTGAAACCTGCAGAACACAGAGGTCAAAGGTTAGATGTCACACGCTCACAGGAAACACATCACTGATCGCAGGTCAGCTGCTCAGAGTTCAACGTTTTGTTTTCATGGTTCATCCAAAGGTGTCCTAAGTGGTCATCACCGCAGCAACGTGACTGATGGGGACTCCAACATCAACATCATCATCAGAGCGCAGCTCAGAGCGTCCAGACGGACAGACGTGAAGAAGACGTTCAGAGCTGCTGCTCGTCGTCTTGTCTCTCAGGCGTCCGTCCATCTGTCCGGACGCTCCGCCGCTCGCCTCCTCCCCGTCCTCCTCTTACCTTTTTCTTCTGGGCCACCTCCTCCTCAGGTTTGGGGACGATCTGCTCCTTCTCGGTCAGGATCATCTCGATGTGGCAGGGGGAGCTCATGTAGGGGTTGATGCGGCCGTGGGCGCGGTAGGTGCGCCTCCTCATCTTGGGGGCCTTGTTGACCTGGATGTGCTCGATCACCAGAGAGTCCACGTCCAGACCCTGAAACCACATCCGAGAGGGACACGGGTCAGAACACCTGAACCAGAGCGGCTGCAGTTCTACACAAACAGGTCTGAGTCCAGCCCCGTCAGCTGAATGTGGACTTTAACGTCCGCTTTCAGAGACGATCGTCTGACCGTTGAACACTTTCCAGATGGACTGAAGCCGTTTCCTCTGAGACGTTTAGAGTTTACAGCAGATCAGCAGCTGGACTTCAACATGACCCCTGACCCCTGACTGCAGAGGATTTAGTGGCATCTAGTGGTGCCGCTGCAGACTGCAGAGACAGGTCTGTCTCTGCAGAGTCTGGTTTGTCCCCTCTGGGCTCCTGTAGGAACATGGTGGACTCTGACGATCTTCCGTTAAACACTGATGAACACGACTGAATATTTCTGATCAGAACAGCCTGATCGATCATCCTGAAGAGGAAACACTTCCTGAATCGACTGCAGGTTGTTTCTTTAAATCCTGTTTGAAAACGTCGCCTGTCACCTTCCAGGTGTTTGTCAGGTGAGACAGTTTACCTGCTGGAGTATGACAGCTCAGGTGTTCTGTGGAGCAGGTAGAAGCCTACAAACAGACCACCTCTGTGCACCTTCAGGACCAATCACCTCCACCAGCAGCACTCAGCGATGTGTTCACTGACCCTCAGCCACCGCAGGCCGTTTCTAAACGTCACATTTGACGAGCGTCAGAAATCTTCATCTTCCAAACAGAAACCAGTCAAACTCTTCGTCAGTGTTGACCTGAAGCTGATGAAGAACAGACAGAAGCGTCTCTCAGACTCAGCAGATCCACAGTCACAGCAAAGACGACAGCAGCTTGTCCTCCAGTCTGACGTCCAGACCTCTGCACCCACTTCAGACCCTGGAGACGCTGCAGTCTTTACAGCCACGAACCACCTTCAGTCTTATCGTGTCGACACTCCAAAGACGCCGCCATGACCTCAGAGTTCAGACTACAGGTAAAAACAAGCGTCGCTCGCGTTCAGCGTTTTGTTTTCATGGTGGATACGAGGGACCCTGAACGCCCACTTCCTGTCAATCACGACTCATCCACAGGAAACAGCTCTCTGAACAGACTTTACCTTCTCCTCTTCTGACAGGAGCTCTGCTAAACAGCTCCTGGATCAGACGTCCAGGTAGCTCACCTGCGAGCGTGCAGCATTCTTAGCTCAGGTCTCACTCCTTTGCTGCACGTCCCCCTCCTCTCTAACAAACGTCTCAACTCGTCTCTGAACAGAAACTGTCCACACAGCCTGCCGTCAGAGCTCTAACCTGAGCTCCAGGTGTGTGAGGAGAATCAGAGCAGCACAAACATCCTCTTTTCACCTGAGGGGCCGGGACAGACTCCAGGTGGAGCCTGCTGTAGCAGGTGAGTGAAGCTCTTTCTAACGTACCTTCAGCTCTGCGTTGCTCTCGGCGTTCTTGAGCATGTGCAGCAGGAACTCGGCGCTCTTCTTGGGCCAGCGTCCCTGAGTCCAGCCGAACTGTTTGGCCTGAAAACAACAACACCTGTTCAGAACAAGAGCTTCTCGTCCAGGTGGACGACACACAGGTTACACACAGAAGGTGCTCAGGTTAAAAGGTTGGTTTCATCTTTAATCCAAAGGTGTCCTAAGATGGTCATCACAGCAGCTTTTGATCGGACACTTCAGGTCCTTTCAGTGTCACACACGAGACTTCAGTCAAACGGAGGCGGGGCTCACCTGGGCACACCTGCCGACACCGCCGTTGTAGCGTCTGAATGGGACACACTGGTGCTTGACGATGACGTCCCTCAGGTACTTGTTTGCCTTGCGGATGTGCATGCCCTTGATGGCCTGGGCTGTCTCACGGGTGTTCTGGTGATAAAAACAAGCGTCCACAATCAATCCAACATAAAACCAGCAGAAGACACCTGAGAGGCTGACTTCAGAGCAGGTAAACTGTGTCGTCCGTAGTATTAATAAAGACTTCATTTACTCGACATTTGATGAACACAGATCAATAAATCAACGCAGGACTGATCGCCTCCGTCAGCTGACAGAGACAAGAGCTCCACCTTCCAAAGTAAAGCTACGACCAAAGAAAGAATCAAACACACTTTGACCGTTTTAACAGTTTTTCTCTTTACAAACTACATGATCTGAGGTGGCTTCTTGTAAATGTTTTGTCCAACAGTTCAGTGTCTTGTAGAAGACGTCCGTCCGTCTTTCCACATCTTAACATCTGCAGGTGTTAAATGATCTAAAGTGAAATCCACATCAACACTGAGACCAGAGCACGAACACGTGTTCAGACATCCAGCTGATTCACTACTGAGGTTTGATGAATCAGGATCATTTGGTTAATTAGTGCTGCAGCTGATTTAACACGTCATTTGGACCAAAACACTCACAGTGTGAAAACAGCCACTTTAAGAGAGATCTGATGCTTATTCATAAAAATCTGTCATGACATCGATGTGAAAATGACCTGAGGACATTTTCTCTTAAGAACTGGCGTCAACAGTTTGTCCTTCAGAGTAAAAGTACTTCATCTAATCATCGTTGTTACTGCAGAGCAGCAGCTCTGTTTGAGTCTCTTCGCATCTGAACGTTTGTTTCGGGCTCTTACCTTGAAGTGCACCCGGAGGTTGGAGCCCCTCGACTTGCATGCTTCAAAAGAGAAATAAACATATTAGAATCCGCCCTGAGCTGATTCTCAGAGGTCACCTGAACCACACCTGGTGGCTCAGATCTTTCATTGGTTTATTTTCATGTGTAATCCAAAGGTGTCCTAAGCGGTCATCACAGCAACCATGCTAACTCTGAAAGGCCCAAACTTCTTCATTTTACTCACATTTAGTCGGGTTCTCGGGGTCGAGAGAGTAGCGGACCATTTTCAGAGATCTGAAAGATGATAAAAACGATCAATATTCAGTTTACAATCGATGGATTTGAGGCTCCGCGTGACTGCAGTTTGCTACGTTAGCATTAGCTCCAACTAGCTTAAGTTACGGCGTTTATAAGGAGCCACGACTCGTCCGAGAAACAAAGACAGTAATTTACACCAAGAAACACACGAAATAGCCTGAAACACCAGTCACGTAGAGAAACAAAGACTTTAAAAGAGCATTTTGATTCAGTTTCATCGTCTTAACGACGCCAACATGGCGGACACCCGACGTGAAAGACACCAAACCGGCATCCTCACGAATATCCAATTAAAACAGAATTTAGGGCTCCATGAACAAACATCTACCATGATCTGACGCGTCTAATGATAATTAACAAAAGTCAGGAGTTTAAAACGCAGGATGGTGAACGTTAATCTATGATTAAAGACGGATTCTTGTCTTCACAAGCAGGACGGGTCTCCTACCTCTGAGGCCGCGGAAGGAAGAGGAAGAGCCGGGGTGGCGCTGCGCTTCTTCTGCGCCTCATACGTTTACCGCCCCCTGGCGGACAGGAGGAGGAGGCACCTGAGCGCAGTGACGACGATTGAACGGCAGGTGGCGGTGTTTGACGGCTCACGTTCCAACAGATTCTTATTAACTATTTGATTTACTTTTTATCACTATCATTTTATATCACTCAGAGGTTACTTTCATGTGTTTACAGTACATTTCCATCACTGGTCATTGATCATTGATTGATTGATTGATTGATTGGGTGATACAGAGTACTAATATCACACTGGTAGTACAGCAGAGATGAACAAAATGGAAATGTTCACGGGTAACAGGTGCCAACGTGTTGGTGTCTGTGGTATTGATGAACATATTGATGATTATCAGCTCGTCTCATCTTGATGGGGCTTTGTGGCGATGATGTGAACGTGTGAACGGGTGAACGTGTGAACGCTTGGTGACGGGCTGAACTCAAACGTTAACGTTGTGAAGGTTTATTGTTTCTGAGACTCTCCATCAGGTGACGGTGCCGTTTGTCTGAATCCATCTGACTGTTCAAGCTTCGTGTTAACTTTAACACATGAACACATGAACTCATGAACACATGAACCTGCAGATGAAGTGGAGGCCCTCTTACTGGATTCAGACTTTCAGTTTGTTGTTGGTCAGCTGGTGGAGGCGCTGCCACCGACACACTTATGTTGCTATTCCAGATCAAACAATCAGTCGATCAATAATAAGAACACTAATGACACTCTGCTTTTCTTTTTTCTGTCAAAGAAAATCAGCGTTCAGCGTTTTCTGACCTTCCATCGACAATGCTGTTCATCCATGACGACAGAATCAATCGGCAGATTGATCGATCGTGAAATGATCAATAGTTTATAAACGGAGACGTTACAGCTGCTGACAGAAACTTTAATAAACTACAACTCAGACCTCAGAGTGTGTGAAGAGCCTGTAACTGATGCTGGGCGATTGATCAGTGTGAGCAGCTGATCAAACCCTTCAGCTGATCGATGAGATGATTTGTGAAGTGAGCGCAGACACAGCTGAGTGGTGCTGAAGCCGTTTATTGGTATTTGGTATTTCACGGTGACACACTGAAAGCAGCCGTGTAGAAAACACTCTCCCTGTGAGTCATGCACAATGCTGCGCTGTAAAGAAAGTCAAAGCTGGAGGGGGACACCTGGTGTCCACCTGATGTCCACGTACAAAAAT
Source organism: Chaetodon trifascialis (assembly GCF_039877785.1). Taxonomy (NCBI): domain Eukaryota; kingdom Metazoa; phylum Chordata; class Actinopteri; order Chaetodontiformes; family Chaetodontidae; genus Chaetodon; species Chaetodon trifascialis. The sequence goes on along the minus strand of NC_092075.1, from coordinate 420,614 downwards.
AAAGATATTATTTACACGAGACAGAAACGTCTCCGCCGTCACAGTTCAGCGTTTTGTCTTCAAATAGTGAAAATCACCCAGAAATGAAGTGGAGACCACGAGAAGAGACACAGACCTGGTGCTCTTCTATTAATCTACAAACAGTCAGAGGACGCAGTCAAACATCTGTCCATCCCTCTGACGAGTCTCTGCTGTCCATCACGGTCCATTCAGACAGACAGCTGTGGCTGTGTCACGTAGCAGCTGATTGGCTTGTCTCTGCTGAACACCAGCGTTCAGCCTGCCGGTGGACTGCATGTCCAGCAGCTCGTCTCCGCGTCTGTCTGCTGCCAGCTGGTGCTCAACAGAGACTTTTTACAGCTTTTCCCCTGAAGACGAGAGAGAACCAGAACCAGAACCAGAACCAGAACCAGAACCAGAACCAGAACCAGAACCAGAAGCAGAACCAGAACCAGAACCAGAAGCAGGCTGACAAACTGTGAGCTGGACGTCGCTGTAAAGCTCTGTGCAGCTGATGGAGCTGCAGGTGGAGCTTCAGTTGCAGCTGGTGGAGCTTCAGGTGCAGCTGGTGAAGCTGCAGGTGGAGCTTCAGGTGCAGCTGATGGAGCTGCAGGTGGAGCTTCAAGTGCAGCTGATGGAGCTGCAGGTGGAGCTTCAGGTGCAGCTGATGGAGCTGCAGGTGCAGCTGATGGAGCTGCAGGTGCAGCACTGTCCTCACACCCTCATTTCATGCAGTGATGCTAGAAAAATGTCAGCTGTAGCTGCTTTGAAGAAATGCACCATGGAAGCAGAAGATCATGTCAAACATTGACGGTGTTGACAGTCAGTATTAAGACAGAGACACTTCAGGCTCCTCACTGTCCATATTACCTGATAAAGTCACTACAGAGACAATGCGGGGACATCAGGGGCGAAACACACCTTCATCAGTCTCATAGAAATGTCCTGACGGTCCACTGCAGCGTCAACCTGTCTCACGGAGGACCAATGAAGTCCAACTGCTGTGAAGACACACCTCAGAGCCTCGGGTGAGAGGACAGGTGTCTCACCTGCCTTCTCCATGACCTCCGTCAGGTGCTGCACCGTGGTTGTTATGAAATGACCTGTTGTGATGTCACAGTACCACAGTCATAACCTCCACCGAGCAGCAGCTCTGGACAGAGCCAGGCTAACTGTTCCCCCTGTTTCCAGTCTTTATGCTAAGCTAAGCTAACCAGCGGCTGGCTGCAGCGTTCAGACATGAGAGTGAGACCTGAAGCTCTGACTGTCAGAGAGGAAGAGAAGAAGAAGTGAAGGCAGGAAACTCGAGCGAAGCTACTGACACAGCGACAGCCCTACGTCAGTCCTGGTCTCAGAGGGGACACCTGGCAGATATCTGGCCCACTTTAAAAAACAGGCTGGTCAGTGTCCTCAACAGCATCCTTGAGTCAAGTTTAGCTACATGTTCAAAGGAAAGACGAGTGAAGGGACGAGGCCTCATCTGATGCTGCTGCTCAGAGCGCAGGCGAGGAGCTGGAGGACACCAGGGACCACCTGCAACGAAGAGGACGCTGAGTGAGGCATGCATGCCGTGAGTGTGTTAGACCATTAAACCGGTGCAGAGGACATACGTACACATGAGGAGCTGCGGTGCCTCCTGCTGCAGGTTCAGCTCAGGTGATGCAGGAGGTGAAGCAGGCTGAGGAGGAGGAGGCGTGGAGGAGGCAGTCAGGGGCGGAGGCGGAGGCTCTGGGGGTCGAGTCGAGCCGGGCTCCGGCCCTCATGTCACTTGAGGCAGGGGCTGACCACGGTGGGCGTCGGGGGGTAAACCAGAGCCACGTTGACCCGCTCGGAGCCGTTCTTTGGACAGATGATCTCGGTCAGACCTTCAGGCCGCGGCTGGCTCAGCAGCTCACCTGCAACACAACGCGACAGTCAGTCACCTGCAGCCGGACGCTCGAGACCACCGCCAGCGTTTTGTTCTGAGCCGCAGGATCCGGATCCTGTCTGTGGTGCAGACAGGACCCGGATCCTGTAGCCGGAGCCTGTTTGACTCACTGAACTCTCTGCTGTGACTTTATTTATTTTAATCCTGAAATTCTGGTTGAACCTGGTGGTTTTGAGTTCTGAGCAGTTCCTGAATCATCAGGACAAACACTGACAGGAAACCACCTGAGATCACTCAGACTGAAGGTGAAGCATTCATCCACCAGGTGGCAGCGTGCCCACACTGTGAGTGGCTCTGTTTAAAAGGCAGATCTGAGGTCAGTCCTCGGTTTCTGTGGGGTATTTTGAGTCATAGCTGGTGTCCTGACCAATGACAGACTGGTGGTACTGAGCCAAGCAGCTGAGCAGGACGTGCTGTCCCCTGAACTCTGTCTCTCAGGCTGAGACCTCTGCTACCAAAGCACTTCAGGGTACAGACGGCCGAACAGTGAGACACTGTGAGCACAGAAAACAAACTCTTTGTCGTCGCACTGACTCTCAGCTGATCACTTATTATTTACTTTCATGTGCATAAAAACAAACAAATGAAAATACTTTTTGTTTACCGGAGCTAAAGATTCTCTGTGTGATAATAATTTCCACTCAAAATAAAACGTGCTTGGAAATTTAGTTCAGAACTTTTTGTGGAAAACGTCCTTCCTCCGCTAGGACACACTGTCCACAAACAACATGATTCAAAATAAATAATATGTCATTTTGTGCACACGATGTCCCACTGTAGCGTCAGACAGGAGGCACGAGAGGAAGGACTGCCTGGCAGTCCGAGCTGAGGGCACAGCCCAGCATCCACAGAGCAGCGGCTCAGTCTTTGTTCCTGCAGCGTCTCTGTTCTCAGGACGTCCTCGCCGGGTTCCTGCTGTCAGTGTGGACATAAATAAAGGCTTACAGACGGGACAGAGAGCGTCCTGCAGACATACCGACATGTCCACCAGCACTGCCTGGTCCTCCAGAACAGGAGACACAAACACAGCAGCGCCACACTTTACTGGACCCCCCTCACAGGGTCAGGGTCTGGGTCTGGGTCTGGGTCTGGGTCTGGGTCTGGGTCTGGGTCAGGGTCTGGGTCAGGGTCAGGGTCAGGGTGGTCTGGGTCAGGGTCAGGGTGGTCTGGTCTGGGTCAGGGTCAGG
>NC_092075.1:390000-412500 GCF_039877785.1 Chaetodon trifascialis | reverse complement strand
CGCCACGCCAAAGCTTCTAAATCTGCTCCCTGACACCACCAACACATGTGAGACACCACCCTGAGTGACCTTTGAGACGGACTCAGAAACCAGAGCTCCGCCACAAATAGTCCCCAGCTCAGGTTCCAGCTGCAGGCACGCTGACTGCCAGCTGCAGAGCTGCATGGAGTGTGTGCAGTGTGTTTGCAGTGTGTGTGCTGTGTGCAGTGTGTGTGCTGTGTGCAGTGTGTGTGCAGCGTGTGTGCTGTGTGCAGTGTGTGTGCAGTGTGTGTGCAGTGTGTGTGCTGTGTGCAGTGTGCAGTGTGTGTGCAGTGTGTGTGCAGTGTGTGTGCAGTGTGTGCTGTGTGTGCTGTGTGCGTGCAGTGTGTGTGCAGTGTGTGTGCAGTGTGTGTGCAGTGTGTGTGCAGTGTGTGTGCTGTGTGTGTGCAGTGTGTGTGCTGTGTGTGTGCTGTGTGTGTGCAGTGTGTGTGCTGTGTGTGTGCTGTGTGTGTGCAGTGTGTGTGCTGTGTGTGTGCCGTGTGTGTGCAGTGTGTGCTGTGTGTGCTGTGTGCGTGCAGTGTGTGTGCAGTGTGTGTGCAGTGTGTGTACTGTGTGCAGTGTGTGCAGTGTGTACTGTGTGTACTGTGTACAGTGTGTGTACAGTGTGTACAGTGTGTACTGTGTGTACAGTGTGTACTGTGTACTGTGTACAGTGTGTACTGTGTACAGTGTGTACAGTGTGTACTGTGTACAGTGTGTACAGTGTGTACAGTGTGTACTGTGTACAGTGTGTACAGTGTGTACAGTGTGTACAGTGTTTACTGTGTACAGTGTGTACAGTGTGTACCGTGTACAGTGTGTACTGTGTACAGTGTGTACAGTGTGTACTGTGTACAGTGTGTACTGTGTGAATGAAGTTCTTCAGCTCAGTCTGAGGATTAACAGTGTGGTGAAACAGAGGATCAAACACGTCACATGAACTGTGAGGAGCAGAAAACGAGCAGCAGAGTCCAGCTGACGCAGACCTGCATCTGTGTTGTCTGTGTGTCTGTGCTGTCTGTGTGTCTGTGCTGTCTGTGTGTCTGTGCTGTCTGTGTGTCTGTGCTGTCTGTGTGTCTGTGCGTCTGTGCTGTCTGTGTGTCTATGTGTCTGTGCCGTCTGTGTGTCTGTGCTGTCTGTGTGTCTGTGCTGTCTGTGTGTCTGTGCGTCTGTGTGTCTGTGCTGTCTGTGTGTCTGTGCGTCTGTGCTGTCTGTGCGTCTGTGCTGTCTGTGTGTCTATGTGTCTGTGCCGTCTGTGTGTCTGTGTGTCTGTGCTGTCTGTGCGTCTGTGTGTCTGTGCTGTCTGTGCGTCTGTGCTGTCTGTGCCGTCTGTGTGTCTGTGCTGTCTGTGCGTCTGTGTGTCTGTGCTGTCTGTGCTGTCTGTGCGTCTGTGCGTCTGTGTGTCTGTGTGTCTATGTGTCTGTGCCGTTTGTGTGTCTGTGCTGTCTGTGTGTCTGTGCGTCTGTGCGTCTGTGCTGTCTGTGCATCTGTGTGTCTGTGCTGTCTGTGTGTCTGTGTGTCTGTGCCGTCTGTGGGTCTGTGTGTCTGTGTGTCTGTGCTGTCTGTGTGTCTGTGCGTCTGTGTGTCTGTGCTGTCTGTGCCGTCTGTGTGTCTGTGCTGTCTGTGCTGTCTGTGTGTCTGTGTGTCTGTGCTGTCTGTGCTGTCTGTGTGTCTGTGCTGTCTGTGCTGTCTGTGTGTCTGTGTGTCTGTGCTGTCTGTGCTGTCTGTGCGTCTGTGCGTCTGTGTGTCTGTGCTGTCTGTGTGTCTGTGCTGTCTGTGCCGTCTGTGCGTCTGTGTGTCTGTGCTGTCTGTGTGTCTGTGTGTCTGTGCGTCTGTGTGTCTGTGCTGTCTGTGTGTCTGTGTGTCTGTGCGTCTGTGTGTCTGTGCTGTCTGTGTGTCTGTGTGTCTGTGCTGTCTGTGTGTCTGTGATGTCTGTGCTGTCTGTGTGTCTGTGTGTCTGTGCGTCTGTGTGTCTGTGCTGTCTGTGTGTCTGTGTGTCTGTGTGTCTGTGCGTCTGTGTGTCTGTGCTGTCTGTGTGTCTGTGCTGTCTGTGTGTCTGTGTGTCTGTGCTGTCTGTGTGTCTGTGATGTCTGTGCTGTCTGGCCTGCAGAGGCTCATCAAAGCAGGGCTGCAACAAACGCTCATTTTCAGAAAAGAAGAATCTGTCCATCATTACTCGGTCCACATAAAACAGTGAAAAATGTCCATCACGTTTTCCCAGAGACCAAAATTACACTGACGTATTCAGAAGTCTCGTTTTGTCCAACCAACAGTCCAAAAGCCAGAGATTCATTTCGCTATCAAAGGCAAAAGATCTACATCTGAGAGGCTGAACCAGGATCGAAGCAGAATCAGCCGGCAGGACGAGGCTCTGACCGTCAGCCCGAAACATCGTGACCGGCCTCTGAACACACGTCACATCACACCGATCCCTGTGATCAGCCGCCGGACAGCCGGGATCTGGTCTACATCCATGGCAGAGGACACTGCCAAAACTAAGTGAGGCGGGAACCTGGAACCGGCAGAGAACCTGCGGGCTGAACTCTGAAAATCAGCCGAACGTGTTTCCATGAAAAGCCTTCAAAGTCGTCACTGACGTCCTAAAAGCAGCCTGAGACAAACAGTCGGAGCTCTCTGATGTCTCCTCCTGGTCTTCAGCTGCTGCTGGTCTCTGGCTGAGGCCTGAGGACGTCTGCATGTCATGAGCTGAAGCTGAGGACACTAAGGACAGGACGTGCTTTCTGGATGAGGTCAGCACGTCATGTGCATGTCAGCCCTCCGCCTCAGGATGTGTTCAGGTGCAGTATTTCAATGTGGGCCGCCAGAACTTCAGCAGCACCAGGAGTACAACACCCGGTCACCGTATTACGCAGGTAAACAGGAAGAAGGCGGACCTAAAGCACCTGTGAGGTCTGAAGCTGCTGCCGTGTAGACAAACAGCTCCACGTCTACCATGTGATCTGACATGGATCTGATTGGCCGGCACAGCACCTGTCTGCATGATGTCACGCGATGGCCTCGTCGGAGCAGCTGGACGGACGATAATAACAGATTCTGGATTTGCTGGCGGCGTGCTGACAGACCGATGGCGGCGTGCAGCGAGCAGACGAGCCTCCAGCAGCCAAACGCCTCGTCGTGGTCTCTCTGCCGCTGCACGCTGCCATTCAGCTGTCAGGACTCAGGAAACCACTCCACTTTAAGTCCAAACGCCGTTTTTCTGCTGCCGTGGCCATGAATCAGGAGGACACAAACACTTCCTGTTTGCAAGTATAACCACACCAGTGAGGACACATTTCTTCAGCATCTAAAGACTTTTCTGTTTCTGGGGGATCAGAGACCACGAAGACGTAGACTAGAGCGAGAACCGACGGCGTCTGTCTAAATCTTTGTGAAAGGAGATAAAACTGACTTTTTACATGAAACTCAAAAACTCAAATCCCCATTTTTGTGGGCGTGTTAACGAAACTCAATTCAATTCAATTCAATATTCCTTTATTAGTCCCACGAGGGGAAATTCCAAAACAGGATCCTTCACGGCAGAATCACCGTCAGGCAGCAGACGCCTGAATTCACGGTGAACCATCCGGTTTCAACATGAGCGAGGACGAGTCTGGACCCGTCTGATTTCTCAATCTCAGGTCGAGTCGACGGGTCCCAGCCGGCTGGTGACGAGGCGTTCAGGGACCCACCGTCATCACAGACCCGCCCACAGAGCCTCTGAGCGCTTCCTGAGCCGCCACAGCCTCAGTCACATGTCTGAGGTAAAACAGCAGGCTTACCGCAGGGTGACATAACGGGATTGTCCTCTGAACCAGATCACTCACCGACACGCTTCACTCAGACAAACAGCAACAAGACGCTCCGACAGGACAGCGAGGGACAGACAGCGTCCCCGATGACTCAGCGACATCACGTTTCCACTTCCTGTCTGACATGAATCAAACTGACGCTGAGATTTTGTGTGTAATGAGACGAAGTGACGGACGTGTTTGAACAGGCTGCTCAGTGCTGACGTGGCTTCATTCAGACTCACAGCGGCCACTTTATTAGGTACACACAGGCCCAATCACATGCTGCTAAGCAACAGTAAACACAGCAGTCACCTGCTGAGCAGGTGTGAATGGAGCGTAAAGACGGGTCACTTTAAGTCCTGCAGGCCAACATGAACAGAAACCCCCTTGCTGTTCATCATCATCATCATCTTCATCTCCCGGATGAGGTGACGCAGCTCTTCCTCTTCAGATGATGGATGATGATGATGGTTCAGTGTTAAAGGGTTCAGCGTATTCTCACAGCAGACATGTTCAAACTGATCCCAGCTCAGTGAAATGTGGCCTGCAGGTGAAGCCTGACGTCACCTGAGCGACAGGTAGGTCCGCTCTGTGTTTGTGTAGCTGCAGCGTGAGCGAGCTCAGCTCCGCCTGCTGCTCCACCTGCTGCTCCACTACTGGCTCTGTAACCCGCCGTAATCCCAGCTGATCCTGTAACTGGATTAAGAGGAGGGGCCGGGCAGCAGGAGGTCCGCCTGAGAGGAGATCCACGGACTGATGAGTGAAAGTGCTGCGACGCTCCCACCGGACAGACCTCCGCCCAACAGCTCCACCTTCTACATCACATCCATACTGCACATTAAGAGCTGAGCATCTGATCAGGTGATCACCTGATCAGATAATCACCTGAGCACCTGATCAGCTGATCAGGCCAGTAATCGATTACTAACTGGACAGATGCAATAATTTACCGTGCTGACGATCAGCAGCTCCAGTCACGGAGCGCCGGCCTGAACCGTTAAACTACAGCAGAAGAAGAAGAACGTCCACACAGACGAGAGCTCAGCCGAGCCTGAAGCGTCCGTCAGCTGAGAGCCCGAGACCATACAAGGCCTGAAGGACCCACGGGGGGGGGGGTGAAAGGGAGTGAGTGTGTGTGTGTGTGTGTGTGTGTGTGTGTGTGTGTGTGTGCGTGTGCGTGTGCGTGTGTGTGTGTGTGTGTGTGTGTGTGTGTGTGTGTGCGCGTGCGTGTGTGTGTGCGTGTGTATTCCGACCAATCAGATTCTTTCTCCAGGTAAATCACCTCTGTGCTCTCATTACTGGCTTTCCAATCGTCGACCAATAAACCACATCGGCTTCACCTGCATCCCTCCTGACCCCACACCTGGCACACTGAGCAGGTAAACCAGGAAACAGGTTTGAATTTTACCGACTTTCACTCAAATGCATCACGACGCACAGAGGACATTCCTCTGCAGACAGCATGAGACAAAGAGCCGAGCTGTCCTCTGCCTTCATCCTCCAGAGACAAACAAAGGGCACTTCCTGTTCTGGAGTTTCTCTGATCAGACGGCAGCCATGACACTGGAAGCACACACACACCTGAGCCTCTGTGAGGCATCACACCGGTCTGTCGTTCTGTCTGTACAACGTCAGAAAACACTGTAAAAAATGTCCAGGATGATGTCATCAACAGGCCGACGCCCAGAACAGTTACTACGGTTTCAGACAGAAGCAGAAATTGAAAGTGTTCAGTCTTCAGATCATTGATTGAGCAACTAAACTCAAACATACAGAGTGTGAACACTGGAACCAGATGACAAATACTAGTAGAGGTAGTGTAGTACTGCAGTATCATCCTCAGGTCCAGAGGCTGCTGACACACACTGATGACATCATCTCAAACCCAATAAAATACCTGCGACACGTCACATGACCTCACATTTCACTGTTAGAGCAGCTCTGTCATCAAAACCAGGTCACGCTGCCATGACGACCGCATCCAGCACCGAGGATTATCTCTGCCGCCCTCTGACCCAGGACCAGCAGCAGCAGCCCCTGTGGGGCCTCCGCTGACCGGCTTCCTGATCAGAGTGGATCTGAGTCTAATCAATAAGTTCAGAAACATTTCTGACAGACGTCACTCTGCTCCGTTCACCACACATGCTCCATCAGTCATGTGACCTGCAGGTCAGACCATCATCATCCTCCCGTGTGCTTTACTAAAGTCAGTATCTACTAGTTATCGATTGCTGTGCACATGAACTGATCGATTAGCCTCTAAAACATCAGGACACTATGAAAATGTGCTGCTCTGAGGCTCAGCTCAGTCTGACTCATCTCTGACTGACTAATCGTTGAAAAACAAGGTTAAAGGTCAGAGAATGTGACTTCCTGCATGATTCAGCCTTTTCACCCACCGATGAGCTGAGATGACAGATCGTATTTGTCATTCTGAAAAAATAAGATCCTGATGGTTTTCAGAGCACTCTGAAAGCACTCTGCTTTTCTGCGTCTGACATCATGTCAAAGTGGACGTCTGGGTCTTGGACAGTTGGTCCAAATGAACGTTAAATATACAGAGACGCCGTCAGATGCTGGAGCCTCTGTGTTTGTTTACAGTCTGACGGTGTTACGGTGAACGTCTGTGATCAGTCTGCTTACATGAGTCACGTTTCCTTTACCAGGAAGACGCTGACAGACCGCTTGCATTCTGTTGGTCACATGACCGATGAAGGACACAGAGCTGAAACATGGTGGGATGAACAAAAAGAGTGCGATGTGAGGAAGTAGAGATCATTTACCTGGAAAGGCGTGGGGGCTGGACGACCCTCTCTTCAGGCACTTGGAACACAGAATATGTACAGAGTAGTGCAGGCCGGGCCACTCCTGCAGCAGCACGTTCAGCTCCTCCACCAGCGGAGTGATGGCCTGCCACGCCGTCCAGATGTTGGGCAGTGAGGCCTGGCTGGCGATGGACAGAGTCTCTGCCTGCAGCTTCCCTTTGGAGGGCCGGTGGCTGATCACCACGGGGACTTTACCTCGATAGGCGAAGATCTGATGCCTGCCATCCGACCTCTGAACCACGTGGCTGTTTATCTGAACGCTGAAGCGTGCGAACAGTCCTGGAGGAAACAGGAAGGGGAAGCTGTACTGGATGTGCAGCTGCTCCACAGAGAAGAACTGGCACTGAGGCAGAGAGCTGCCGCCGGCCGAGGCCTCCGCCCCCGCCCCCGCCCGGGGCTCCTCGTTGCTGACGTAGCTGGGGAACTTGTACCACGCCGTAGCTCCGTTCAGAGGCTTGCTGCGGGGTTTGTTGATGCAGTAGCAGATCCCCATCTTCTCCAGAAGCTCCATGATGAGGTGGAGGTCCTGCTGGGTCTGGATGAGCGGTCTGAGGAGCAGGCGGATGACGTTGGAGGGCAAAAGGCCGTGCTGGAGGAAGCCCTCCACATGGTGCTGCAGATGGGTCACCCTGAGGTTCTCTCCCTTTTCGTCCTCTATAACCAAACTCACCCTCCCCTTGTCCCCCCTCTCGCCCTCAGAGAGGAGCCTGTCCAATAGTGTGGACTCGTCCCTCTGGAAAAAGACATTGAGAATCGCAATGAATCGTGGAAGATTGTGGAAAACATACTCCTTCAGGGTCAGGCTGTCCTCAAAGTAGAGCAGCTTCCCGCTCTCGTGCAGGTAGGATAAGGCGCTCTGCAGTCGGTCCTCTGTGAGCCCCGCCTGGAGGCCCAGACGGGCCGAGTCCCACCACGACAGCCACAGGTCTTTGGGCTTAAAGTGCAGCTCCTCCAGCATCTGCCAGGATTTTGGCAGCACGCGGTGGAGATTGGGGAAAATCTCCCTGTGGTCTGCCACAGACATGAGCTTCTCCCTCAGCCTCTGGATGTTCCTCTGAGTCTCCAAGCAGCTGACACTCAGCACAGGAGACAGGATCTGCAGCCGGTGGTTCAGCATGTACTGCAGCTGGGACTTCCTCCGCCTCAGGTTCCTGTCAGAGACTCCGTAGAAGAGGACGTGAGGGCTGGAGGAGCGGACGCTGTAGCCCTGCTCCAGCGCGTGATCCACCTGCAGAGCCAGACTCCTCAGGCTCTGGATGTCCCTCTTCTCCTGTAGGCCGATCTGTCTGTGGATGTCCAGAGTCTTCTCCTCCACCTCCACCTCTCCACACAGGTCTGCATGTGTGCCCACCAAGCACACAACAGCGTGGGGTACTTTGGCAGTGAGGAGGTGGAGGAAATGCCCAACGTGGGCATAAAAGTTCTTGGGTGAATATGCTTTGAGATTCACAACGAGAACGTAGAGAGCACCGGGGGAGAGGAAAAAGGGTTTGATGAGGTCATAGTTTTGCTTCCCTGACAAATCATACACCAGAAATGTAAGACAGCGATCAGCATCTGCCACCCAGTTAGTGACTTCAATTCCTCCGTTTCCCTGGACTCCTGTGACGTCCTGCTGTGTGCTCACCACGCTCTGCCTGAGCCGTGTTTTCCCAGCATTCTTCATTCCCATCACAATCAGCTTCAGCCGCGGCTTCACGGCAAGCTGCGAATGTGCAAGCTCCTTCTGATAGGCTGCGATGTACGGGATCCCCTTCATACACACCTCATACGGAGGCTGGATGAGAGGGTTGTCCTTCACCTTCCAAATGTTCACTTTGGACAGCTTTCCAAAATTATCTGGAAGTATGGCTATTTGGTTACCCTGTAAAACAAGTTCCTCCAACTTCTCCAGCTCCACAATAGAATCCGGGAGATATGTGATGTTGTTATTGTCCAGCCAGAGGTTGGCCAGCTTCACCAGCTGCCCGATTTCCTCTGGAATATGAGTCAGTGTATTCCTGCTCAGGTAAAGTTCCTCTAACCCTGTGATGCTTAATAGAACCTGGGGAAAATCCTCAAACTCGTTAGATGACAAATTGATCATTTTGAGTCTTTGTAGATGACCAAAGGCAGGAGGCAGCACTTTGAGGTTGTTCCCGTCCAGCATCAGGCTCTCCAGGTTGTGCAGGTGACAGAATGTGTCAGGTAAGGTGGACATGTGAAGACTGCTGAGCCAGAGGATTTTGATGGACTGCAGCTTCATGATGTCTGCTGGTAACATCTCAAACTTGTTCCCAGAGCAGTCGAGTTCCTCCAGCTCGCTGAGGGCCAGGATCTCAGGGGGGAACTGGTTCAGCTTGTTGTGGTCTGCATCCAGAGTCCGCAGCTTGGCCAGGCTGCAGAACGATCTGGGGAAATCGTGCAGGTCATTGAAGCTGATGTCCAGTTCCTCCAAAAACTGAAGCGCTCCGATCTGAGCCGGCAGACAGGGGATTTTGTTGTGGCTGATGCAGAGCTTCTTCAGCCCCTTCAGCTGACCCACACCTTCAGAGAAGCTTCTAAGGCAGTTGTGGCTCATGTCGAGCTCCACCAGCTGCCCCAGCTGGAACACCACCCGGGGAACAGCTGTGAACTTGTTCCTGCGCAGGACGAGGATGCGCAGGTTGTTGAGGGAGGATCCCAACCCGTCTGGCAGCTCCTGGAGCGAGTTGTTGCCCAGATTGAGCACCTCTATCTCGGCTACATCCTCCGGCAGTATGATCTGGTTGTCTTTGGAGCAGAGGGTGAGCTGGCGCAGGTTGCTCCGCAGCTTCCTGGAGCGGAGGGCGGCATCCCTCCACAACCTGGCCGTTTTCAGATTGTTCTCCTTGTCCACCATGGCGTTGCAGCCGGAGCCCTCCTCCTCCTCCTCCTCCTTGTTTTCATTGAGAGTTTTCATGGAGACCGAGCGGGCAGCATGGTGGACGGTGATCCTCACAAATCAGCGCGCTCCTGAGCAGCAGAGCCTCCGTCAGAGAGGACAGAAAAGACCGTTTGTGTCGGGAAATAATCGAGCGTTTCGACGGGAGCAGGAGGAGCGTCTGCGGCCGCGGAGGCATCCTTTTCTCCTGCGCCACTCAGCACACAATGAAAACAAACCACCGCGGTTACAGATCCGGTTCTAACCCCCAACCCGAGCTCCGGTGCCGCGGGCGCACAATGTCCTTCACCGGCGTCCTCATCGCCACCACACGCCGTCCTGTGAACCCCTCTCTCGGGGTAGATCTCCGGGTTTGTGAGGCTTTCCGAGCCGTCGAAGCGCTTCCTGGGAGCGGGGAGTGGAAGTGAGGCAGCAGCCGCTCACACTGCGTCAGATCTCTGGATCCCTCCCTCCCTTTCTCCGCCCTTTCTCCTCCCTGCCGTGCGGGGAGGAGGGGGAGGAAGAGGGGGAGGAAGAGGGAAAGTGTTTGTCCTCACTCGATTAAAGCAGCTTCAATTCAGCAAATTCAGCCAAATGTAAACGTGAAAAGAAAAGACGACATTATGTGTTTAAAAGCAGAGAGAGTCCAGAGAAGGACGTGATGAGACATGAGTTGACAGTCTGAATGGACAAAGACAAAGACCTGAATGAAGACCCCAACCCTGAAAACCAGCGAGAAGGTTTTCGTTACATATTTACAGAAAACTGAAGACAGAAGAGACAGAAGAGACAGAGGACACTCAGTCTGCTGTGACTAACATGGACTCTGTCTCCATCTGTAGGACATGGTGTGCAAAGAGGGACAAGCCAAGTCAGTCTTATCAATACCACAAACAGAGAGACTCACTGACCAGCAGAGACAGATTGTGTCCTCAGAGACTCATTCAGTCCAAAAAAAAGGCTTTGAGCAGGAAGAAATGGACAGAAATGGACAATGTAACAGAGAGAGGCAGAAAAACAAGAGAGACTAGTGGACAAAAAGACATCATTAATGTTAGAACATGGACAAAAAGACATTATTAAGCTATAATGTGGATGAGTTCAGCAGCTTGTTGACAGACATGTCCTCTTCGCTCACCTTGTTCTCGCCATGTTGTGATGATGACGAGCACCTTCGTCACGCTCTGTGTGAATGTAATGAAGGACTTCCTGTCGGCTTTCCTCTCACAGCTCAGCCTCGTTACATAAATGAACTCGTTTTACCTGCAGAGCAAACACAGCAGGCCGACGAGGCCTCAGATCCACGTCCACATGAGACTGTCCTACATTCTCAGGGTCATATGAGCAGAGACATGCAGGACATGTCCACGGCTGACACCACGGCACTTATTAGCTAACAAGAGAGCTGACAGAGGCGATGCATCCAGAGAGGACACAGAGACGCATTTGAACAGAGGACTTTGAGGATGAAGATGATGTGAGTCTCACTCTGTCTTCAGCTGGTTTGTCCTGTTAGCAGTCCTTCGTGGACACAGAGTTGTTGACAGTCAAAGTCTGAACAGACGCTTGTTTCAGATTTCTTTATTTTCTGGTTTCTGTGCCATCAAAGCTTCTTCGTCAGCCTGACGTGATGAGTCCACCCCTTTGTCCTCATGAGGGTCAAACTAATGACAGAAAACAAAACTTTATTTAAACGTTCTTAACTTGAAGCTGCACATTCACAAATGTGACTTTTCTTTCTGACGTCACTCTTTCAGGCGCTTTCAGCTGAACTGCAGCAGCTCCTGGTTTGAGACTCATTAAAGCCTCCTTCACTCACTGAGCTGACCCGAGGCTCCTCTCAGAGGTCAGAGGTCAGAGGTCAAAGACTAATCCCTTACCTCATCTTAACCCTTCAAACAGAGAGAAGTTTTAAACCCTGTCCCCTCAGAGACAGGAAGCTAACAGAACCCAACCGACACTGGAGCGATGACGGATCCACGTTTAGTTTTTGTTAAAGGTCTCACTGTAGACCAGCAGCAGAGTCCTGGACCAGCAGCAGAGTCCTGGACCAGCACCTGAGTCCTGGACCAGCACCTGAGTCCTGGACCAGGAGGTGTGTGTGTGAGGGTATGTTGATCCTGTCCAGCCAGTTTCCTGCAGACAGGTGAGCCGTCACACAGGTGAGCTCCTTCTGTAACGCTGAGTTCAAACATGTCGCCTCCTTCAAACGCTGACCCTTTATTTTTACTAAACTTCCTGTTTGACGTCTTCAGTTCTAAACTGTTTGTTCTTATTGATCAGTGCTGACGTCTCACTTCGGTCTGATAAACTGCAGCTTAAATATTAAAAGTCTGAATATCGTTCAAAGTTCTAGAAGAAAAACATTTTCACAACATAAAAACTGCATTTAGAAAGTACATTAATGTCATAGCTGAAGTAAACCAGATTAAACGTGGAGACTTTTGTCCAAAGGAAGGACGTCAGAGAGACTGACTGACAGAGAGACATTCTGATTTATTTCTGAGGGAAACAAACTTTTCATCACGTGGATGAAATCACTTTTTAACTCACAAATCAGACTTTAAAACGTGCAAACAAACAAAAGTCAAGATGAAATTCTGCAAATATGAAATTTTATTGTCCTTTTTCTCTTTTTAATCTTTGGTAACAAAGTTTCACAATTCAAAGTGTAAAAACATCACTGAACATCTTAAAATGCTTGACTTTATTGAGTCTTTATGACGCTAAACTACAGACGGACACTAAACTACAGACGGACGCTAAACTACAGACGGACGCTAAACTACAGACGGACACTAAACTACAGACGGACGCTAAACTACAGACGGACGCTAAACTACAGACGGACGCTAAACTACAGACGGACACTAAACTACAGACGGACGCTAAACTACAGACGCTTCGTCAGCATCAAACGTGAACAAACGTAGTTTCTCTTTGTTCTCTTGTGCAAACACGACCATCAGGACGTCCACAGAAGAAGAAGAAGGTGATGATGAGGTCGAGAGCTGAGAACCAGCAGACCTCCACACTGACTTAAAGCGGCTCGTGATGGGAAAACTTCTTCTGTAAAAGAAGATTTTACTCTGAACCAATAAAAACTCATTGGTTGAACTAGTGAAAGTGAAAGTTTTGCATTATTGTGGGAAGAAAATATTAAAGCATCAGTTCAGGCTGAGCACAACTCAACAGTTCATCCACCGATCAAAGAGGAGACGACCTTCAGCTCTGACGGCCGACTGACTGGTCCACTGTGAGGACTTCAGACCGGACGCCTGTGGCGTCCTCCATGAACAGAAGCGCTCACTCAAACAACACGGACGACCACAAACGTCCGCTTCCTGTTCAGTAGTACGGGCCGGCGTTCTCGTATCCGGCGTAACTCGGCCAATCGGGGAAAATCCCGTGCGAACAGGTGGGGCTGCCGTATCGGTCAAAATGAATCCCAAAGTCAAAGGAGTCTGTGCGGCGGCTGCAGGCGTCCTGGTGGCTCCTCTTCATGGAGGACCACACGATCCTGTAGTTGTCCCCGCAGTTGCTGTCCCAGTACTCACGTCCACCCACCTCGTAGCAGACGGCGAACTCGACGCGCTCGTGAGGCTTCAGCTCGTCCGGCAGAGACACGTGGAAGGAGAAGGTGTCGCTGTACGAGCTGGGATACGCGTCCTTCACGTACACACAGTCTACGTCTGTGTGGCTCTTCCAGGTGTCAAAGGTCACCCGCAGCTTCACAGACTTCTCAAAAGACACGTTTTTGACTTTAATGGTTCCTGCTAAAGCCTTCTCCTTCAGCACGCAGTGCTCCAGACACACGTGGTTCCTCTCCAGGCTCTGACGGAAGCGCAGGTAGTCTGAGGACGGCTGCCCGAAGTCCAGCACCAGTTTGTCCTCCTCGGCCGTCGGAGAGAGCATCTCCTGAACGCTGAGAGGAATGTCGATGGGATCACTGAACTCGGAGAAGACCTTCACTCTGGTCAGAGACAGACCTCTGTGATCTGCAAACGTCACCTGCTTCTTGGTTTTTCTGGAGTCTGTCCTGGACGATCGTCCGTCCGCCGCCGGGTCGACACAGTGCGGGTGCTGAAACCTCAGGCAGGAGCTCAGAGCCGGTTTGCATGTTTTGGAGGACGTCCTGTAGACAAAGTCCTCATTGGACAGATACAGGGGTAAGGCCATGTCGATCGGCATGGTGAGCTCGGCAGGAAATGCACTCGGTACACTGAAAGACAGAGAAGAAGAAGTGATCGTTAGAGGACCATCACATAACAAGTCACACTGAGCAGTGTGGGTCTGCTGAACCCTCATCATCATCCTCACCATCATCATCATCATCATCATCATCAGTGTACAGAGGAGGAAGAGCAGAGCCGGCGCTGCGGACTTCAGGTAAACATGTTTTAACATTAGCACGAACTCACCTGTTTCAGGCTCTGCTCTGGTTGGTCGGTTTGTGGCTGAGATGTGGCTCATTGGACTGACTGAAATGATCAGATTCTGTAAATGAGGTCTGAGGTGTGACAGGTGATCCCAGCTGAGAGACAGACACTGTCCAATCAGTGAGTGACCTGTCAGAGTGTGTGACCCCCTGTGTGTCTGTAATAAGACGAACTGGACCATCAGATCCTCCTCCGGATCAAATGAACCAACCAGGACTGGAAGCTGCCTCACAGTCACATGACCAAACACTGCGCGAGCCGTCATTTGACGTGAAGACAGAGTCGTCAACACGGAGTCTGTCCATAGAGTCTCGGGCCTCTGTGGAGCTCTTGGAGCACCATGAACTGGATGGATGAGCGCGCGCAGAGCAGCTGTGTGTCCGCAGGTGGACAACACACCCACCTGTCCCCGCCGCAGACTTTGACCCTCCGTCTCAGTTCTCAGTCTTTACAGGTAGAAATCAAACGAGCTGCACGCTCCACACACCTGCACCAAACTCAGCCAGCTTACCTGAAACAACGAGCCACCTGGACAGGTCCCGACCACCACCTGACGGCTTCTCCTTTAACGTGACGCAGCGGGTCCACAAGAGTCCGGAGTCATGTCGGCAGATGAATCCCGAACACCGGCAGAACACCTCCGTCCACCTCCTCTCTCCGCCTCACTGCTGAACATGTTGCACATATTTTCTGTCGTGGATTTCAGACCCACACGGGCTTCACGTGAACACCTGCACGCAGCCAATCAGAGTGAGCTGTGACGGAGTGACGGCGGAGCGTCACCGTGGAGGGGCGGGGCTTCACCTCTGTTAAAACTGTCGGTCAGTCTGATCAATCATCTCAGTTTGACTGCAGTCAAAATTCCGACAGACAAGAGCAAAAGTTTCACTTCCTCACGAAGAAAATACAAAATAAAAGACAAGAAAACTTTGTTCTGATTACACGAACTTCCTTTTTTGACTTAAATATGTTTTTATCTCATTTGTTACATTTAGATTTGTTCCATCTCAGAATTTTGATCCTGATCCTGATCCTGATCCTGATCCTGATCCTGATCGTGATCCATGTTTGCAAAAAGGATCTGAGGATCTGTGCTGGAGAGTAATCCTCTGCTTGACTCTGCCAGGAGATCTCTCCAGCCTCACATTTTAAATTCTGCTTCACTTCTGATCTGAACACCTGTGGATCAAACACCTCAGTCACCTGCAGTGATCTGATTGGCTGTCCTGCTGCCAGGCTCTTATTTTGGGATTAGTCAACACCTGCAGCCGACTGTCAGCCGATAGGGAATCAATAACTGTGTCCCAGTTCAGGAGCCGGAGACTCCAAAGGACGCAGCCATAGGTGGACTGAGCCTGCTGCTGGTCCACCGCAGAGACAACCTGTCCTCACTCTGAGATCTGGGATTGGTTCCATACCTGAGTTTACAGGACAAACTGTGACATTTCATCAGATGGACAACAAGCACGCAGCACAGCACGATGACGGTGAACACGACGAGAAGCTGTTATTCAGATCAATCAGTTGACAGAAGTTCATTTTTTTGATTGATGAATGATTGGGACGGCGGGTTTATCTGTGCTGGATTCAAAGGTGGTCTAACGTCTCGTGGAGGTCTGCTGCTGCTCTGAGCTGCTGCTCTGGGTTCAGTTTCAGCCTGATGACCTGCTGACCTGAGAGGCCCGGACAGGCAGACATGTATTTTGGTCCACAGCCGCTGAGACAGACGCCAGGGACGAGACCTGATCAAAGGGGGCGCTCCTGGCGACCTTTTTCACATCTTGACTCCTGACAGGAAGTGACTGAACAGACCAATGAAGAAGAGCAGATCTGTCCTGGGACGCCTCCTCCTCCCAGTGGAGGTGGTGGGGGCACAGGGGGTGGTGGCTGCTTCACCCGCCGCTCCTTCCTTCCTCAGCAGACACACACTCCCAAACATTCAGCCATCAGTGGACCCTGAACTGTCCCACATCAGCATTAGATTTATGTCATTTTGTCTTGCTTTCTTTTGTACTGAAGTCTCACAGTCTGTCCCTCACTGTGGATTAATGAAGGATTATCCTACCTTACCTTACCTTACCTTACCTTACCTTATCTTATCTTATCTTATTACATGTCATGCCATGCCAATTATGCAAGTGCATCAGTACATATAAAGGGCTTATTTTTGCCTCCATTGACCTCGTGAGTAGACGTGAGCAATGTGAAGAAATCACTTTGTGGCTTTTTGGTGGCTGATCATGTAAATATTTGTTCAGGGAAAACCTTCTGAACGATGAAGTTCAAGAGAAGAAAGACCAGGTTTATGACAAGTTACACACCAGGCCTCTGATTAGGACTCTGTCCTTGACTGCACCACCATATGTGGATATGTGACCTGAAAATAGGCTCTTTCCTCATCAGTCTGGCCCAAACTAAGGCGGCCTGTGATAAATGGGACAGCAGCACGAGTCAAACATTAATCGCAGGTCGATCGAAGCTGCACTCTGTCATGTTTTCTACCGCAGAGCTCTCATCGGTACGTTCTGAACTGAAGCTGACAGAGGTGTGCTGCGAACCAAAGATTACGTTCGACCTCGTAAAGGCTCCAAAACACAGAAACTCAGGAGAACGTCTGTAAGCAGCGCAAGAAGACGATGAAGAGCAGCCACACTGCTTTCATACCTTCAGAAAACTTTATCATCATTTCACTATCTTTGAAAGCTGTACGTGTAAAAACTGGAAAACATGGAAGCGAGCACAAAAGACATGAAAACTGAAAGCTACAGTCACAACAGAGTACAGTTATTATCAGCAGAATGTACTTAAAGCACTGAAACTGGTGGTCTGTGAGTGAAGTGTTGCTGTCAGTGAGTTTCTCTCTGTGCATTCATGTTCCCGCTGCATTCATGTGTTCATTCATGTGTTCATTCATGTGTTCATTCATGTTCCTGCTGCATTCATGTGTTCATTCATGTGTTCATTCATGTTCCTGCTGCATTCATGTGTTCATTCATGTGTTCGTTCATGTTCCTGCTGCATTCATGTGTTCATTCATGTGTTCATTCATGTGTTCATTCATGTTCCTGCTGCATTCATGTGTTTATTCATGTGTTCATTCATGTGTTCATTCATGTTCCTGCTGCATTCATGTGTTCATTCATGTGTTCATTCATGTTCCTGCTGCATTCATGTGTTCATTCATGTGTTCATTCATGTTGCTGCTGCATTCATGTGTTCATTCATGTTCCTGCTGCATTTATGTGTTTATTCATGTGTTCATTCATGTGTTCATTCATGTGTTCATTCATGTTCCTGCTGCATTCATGTGTTCATTCATGTTCCTGCTGCATTCATGTGTTCATTCATGTGTTCATTCATGTTCCTGCTGCATTCATGTGTTCATTCATGTGTTCATTCATGTTCCTGCTGCATTCATGTGTTTATTCATGTGTTTATTCATGTGTTCATTCATGTTGCTGCTGCATTCATGTGTTCATTCATGTTCCTGCTGCATTCATGTGTTCATTCATGTTGCTGCTGCATTCATGTGTTCATTCATGTTCCTGCTGCATTCATGTGTTCATTCATGTTGCTGCTGCATTCATGTGTTCATTCATGTTGCTGCTGCATTCATGTGTTCATTCATGTGATCATTCATGTGTTCATTCATGTGTTCATTCATGTTCCTGCTGTAGATGTTTCAGCTCATTGAACTCCTTTATCTCCTGTTGCTGCTTTAATCTTCATCAATGCTTCAGATTCTAGAAGATCATCACATGTTTGCAGCGCAGCGTCCTGTCAGAACCTTGTATCTCCAAAAAGAAAAACAGGCTGTTTTCAGCTTTTTCAGCTGAGTTTACTGAGCTGAAGAAGACATGAAGGAACTCTTCATCCTTCAGTTCAGCACAAACATTCAGCATCAGCACATCTGGAGATACGAGCTTTTCACTGGACAGGTGGGAGATGAAGAGGAACTGAAGCTGTCAGCATCAGAAGTGTAAAAGTAATCGGAACTGTAGTAATATTTTTTATCCAGTAGGGGGAAGTAATGCGCCCAGTGACGTCCAAGATAAACCTCAGCATGAAGGAGAAGAAGGTGAAGGACGCACCAACCACCGCGCATGCGCTGAGCCTCGCCTTGCCTGGCCCTGACGTCATCGTGGTCTCCTGGTCTCCTGGTGGGGAAACAGGATGTGACTGATGTCAGCCAGCGAGCAGGAAACGGATGATTTTAACGGCGAACGCTGCGGAATATAAGCACACAGTCGTCTGGACGGAACACTGAACGTCTTGATCCCCGCTGAAAGCAGCAAAAACAAACAGTTAAGTCACGGTAAGAGTGAACGCGGCAGTGACGTTTCTGCTCTTATTGTGCTAGCCAAAACGAGCTAGCTGTGATGTGAACGTAACACGGCTGAGCTGCGCGTCTGGGCGTAGAACGGGCTGCTGCTTCCGTCAAACGTCCCGTGGACAGACAGATGGGACAGTATTTCAATGTTAGCTCTGAATGACTGCTTCAATGTACTGATGTTTGTCTCCGTGAGCCCTCTAAGCTGTGACGGTGTGTCTGTCCATCTGTTTCCGTCGTATTTCCATGGACACGTCTAACAACAGACGCAGCTGTCTGTGTCCTCTCTGAGGTCACTCATCACAGCACATGACCAATAATTCAATCACTAAAGCCCCCCCCCCCCCCCCCCCCCGTCTGATCACGTGTTCAGATGCGACTCTTGGAACAGCTACACCACAGATTTAAGTTACACAGAATGTCCACAGCAGTCACATGAACGTTTTTCTCCTCTCTGAGATCAGGATATCTCCTGGAAGCCGTTTGTAAAGGGGCACAGGGACGACTGCTGGGCCCGAACCATGGTGACAGTGATGTCATCGTGATGCCATCATGATGTAATCAGGGTCATCTCACCTGAAGAGAGCGGTCCAGCTGCAGACCTCGTGTGAGGACCCGGTCTGGAGAGACGGGCCCTCAGACGTGGGACGTCACTTCCTTTACGGGCTTTTTAAGTGATTTTTTTTATTTCACCAGATTTGAAAATGGTCACATTTCTCAGCTTAAGATATTAAGTCGTGTCAATTATGACAGGTTGTGTATCAGATAAATAAAACAAGCTAAATATTCTTTCTTTAGTGCGTTAGCTGTGAAAGAAATACTAAATGCTAAATGACAACATTGTTACATTGTTGTTACAAGCTATTGATGTTAGCCTGCTGGAGGAGCTAACATCAGTGTTAGCTGCTAGAGGAGCTAATATTGATGTTAGCCTGCTGGAGGAGCTAGCAGTGACGTTAGCCTGCTAGAGGAGCTAACATCAGTGTTAGTCGGCGAGGTGGGCTAGGTAGGCTAGGTTTGGTGGCACGGTGGGACAGGTGGTAACACTTTCGCCTCACAGCTAGAAGGTCCCGGGTTCGATTCCCACCTGGGGCGCTGTGAGTGCGGGGGGCATGTCCTCCACCATTCAGTGCCTGTTGATCGAGGAAAAAGGGCCTTTCTGTGTGGAGTTTTCATGTTCTCCCCGTGTTCACCTGGGGTATCCTCCATAAAACCCCCAATAAAAACATGAAGATCTCCACCTGACCAATGGTGATTTGGGTCCCTGGGCGCCGCTGTCGGCTGGCAGCCCACTGCTCCTGGTCTGCCGCAGAGGAAGGACTTCCAGGATGGGTTAAATGCAGAGGAAGTAATTTCACCGAAGCATGGCACGTGCATGTAGTGCTGTTGGAAGCATGGAAGCATATGCATGTTGTGTGTGATCAATAAAGTAAATCTTAAATCTTAGAGAAGCTAACATTGACGTTAGCCTGCTGGAGGAGCTAGCAGTGACGTTAGCCTGCTGGAGAAGCTAACATTGACGTTAGCCTGCTGGAGGAGTTAGCAGTGACGTTAGCCTGCTGGAGAAGCTAACATTGACATTAGCCTGCTGGAGGAGCTAGCAGTGACGTTAGCCTGCTGGAGAAGCTAACATTGACGTTAGCCTGCTGGAGGAGCTAGCAGTGACGTTAGCCTGCTGGAGAAGCTAACATTGACGTTAGCCTGCTGGAGGAGTTAGCAGTGACGTTAGCCTGCTGGAGAAGCTAACATTGACAACCTGCTGGAGGAGTTAGCAGTGACGTTAGCCTGCTGGAGAAGCTAACATTGACATTAGCCTGCTGGAGAAGCTAGCAGTGACGTTAGCCTGCTGGAGGAGCTAGCAGTGACGTTAGCCCTATGTAGCCTGGAGAGTAACTGACTGACCTAATATCTCCTCTGGAATCGAAGTGACAACATAAACTTTGTGTTAGTGTCAGTGTTTGATTTGAGTAAACTGTGTCTCTAAACTCATTCTGCTTTCTGAACTTTTACATCAAACATGGAAGCTGAAACACATTTTACGGTATTTTTTAGCGCCTCCATCCTTACGAGCTTCGTCTTGGACCAATCCCAGCCGAGCTGAGCTGGAATGAAAATGCTGCTGTTCCAGTTTGAGCCTTCGCCGTGATGAGTGCTTTGAACCTTTCTGGTCAAACAAGCTTCTGCTGGATCAAACTGAAAGCAAACATCCGGACAAGAAGCACACTGTGCTGAAGGTTCACTGCCTTTTTGATTCATTAGAGCAGCGGTTGGATCTCACAGATCTTCATCAGCTGTTGCCTGATTGTTTGCCTGATTTTGGCTTTGAATGGTCTTGTTGCCATGGACACGGGGCCCCATCCCCCATGTGGAAAAGTACAAAGAGCCTTTCATGGTTTACAGGTCAGCATGCTTCTGTTTGACGGTCCATGTCTTCAGTGCGGGTGAAGAGTAGCACTGTGTCTGTCAGCTGCCCTCTTCATCTGCTGGACGCTGGAAACGCTGGAAACGCTGGAAACGGCGTCCTTCAGCGGCCTGGAGCTGCTCCAGCTGGTTGTGCCTGTCGTTCCATGTTGTGACCTCAGCTTCATTGTCAATGAAATGAAGGAATCTAAATACAGTTTGAATGAATGGATGAATGGATGAACACTGCCTGAACATCGTTCTGTTGTGGGTGTCTCCCCAGGGGCCGCTGTCCTCCCGTCCATCGTCCCCGGCGACGTGTTGAAGTGGAGCTTGGCGTCCTGCAGGTTCCTGTCGGCCGGCTGAGCGCAGCGCAGCAGGATGAGCGGGGCTGCTCTGGGTATCGAGATCGTGGTGGTGTTTTTCCTGGCGCTGTTCCTGCTGCACCGATATGGAGACTTCAGGAAGCAGCAGCGCATGGTGCTGTTTGGCACGCTGCTGGCCTGGTATCTGTGCTTCCTCATCGTCTTCATTTTACCTCTGGACGTCAGCACGGTCAGCCGCGAGCGCACGCCACACAGTTTGTCCTTCATGTCGCAGAAACGCGACAGAAACCTGAGCGCTGCCTTCTCTTTGCTCTGCTTACAGACCATCTACAAGCAATGCAAGATAGAGCACGAGGAGCACGTCCCCGCCCCCAGCGCCAGCCCGTCAGCAGCCAATCACACCTCAGCCAACGCGTCTGTCACACCCACGAGAAGGTCAGTGTTCAACAGGTGTGTGAGGGCAGCTG
Organism: Chaetodon trifascialis; assembly: GCF_039877785.1. Classification (NCBI taxonomy): domain Eukaryota; kingdom Metazoa; phylum Chordata; class Actinopteri; order Chaetodontiformes; family Chaetodontidae; genus Chaetodon; species Chaetodon trifascialis. The sequence goes on along the minus strand of NC_092075.1, from coordinate 391,023 downwards.
AACGAGCTCGTTTGGTCAGGTTATTGAATTATACACACACACACACACACACACACACACACACACACACACACACACACACACACACACACACATACACTCTTCAGTCGCCTCGTTATCAGTGTGATCACTGACGACCTCGTTCGTTGAACTCGTGGCCTTCGCTGTGTGCAGTGGGGCGGTGACAGAGCGCCCCCTGTGGACCAGCTGACTGCAGTGTGTCACGCTCCTTCCTTCTCTTCTTCTTCTGCTCTCTCGTAGCGCACCGAAGCCGTGCTACAAGCCGTGGAGCTACATCCCCGATGGCATCATGCCGGTGTTCTGGAGGGTGGTGTACTGGACGTCTCAGTGTCTCACCTGGTCCGTATGAGCGTGCCGCGTCTGCCTTGTTGTGTGAAATCGTGGCCGTGAAGATGTCTGAAGGTGTGGTCTGTGTTTCCAGGCTGCTGCTTCCCTTCATGCAGTCGTACGCTCGCTCTGGAGGCTTCTCCATCACCGGGAAGATCAAAACGGCGCTGATTGAGAACGCCATCTATTACGGGACCTACCTGCTCATCTTCGGCTCTCTGCTCATATACGTGGCCGTTCACCCTGAGTGGCACCTGTCCTGGTGAGTGGACCAGTGAGGACGGTTCTCCTCATGCTGGTGTCCCCGTCCAGACGTCTGCTGGAGCACCTGAACCTTCTCTAACTTCATTATCTTTCAGTTTGTCATCAGCGTCGTCGTTTCATGTGTCGCTCAGTGTGTTTACACGCACGCTGGGTCTCAGCTTCACCTGTGAAGTGTGACCTCATCAGGTGTAGACAGGCTGTCTGTGCAGGAGGTTTTGGGGGAGGACATGGCGTCCCTCTGCGTGACGGCACTTTGCTTTCGCCCTGCCGTGTGATTCAGGTACGAGCTGCAGACCATCGGCATCACGGCGGCGAACACCTGGGGCCTGTTCCTGCTGGTGCTGCTGCTCGGTTACGGCCTGGTGGAAATCCCTCGCTCCTACTGGAACGCCTCTCGACACGGACACCTGC
>NC_092075.1:362500-385000 GCF_039877785.1 Chaetodon trifascialis | reverse complement strand
TGTTTATTTATGTCTGTCATCAATGAAGCTGATCGATCAGTTTGACGAGCTGCTGCTTCAACGCTTCGCTCGTCTCATTCTCATCCTGTACGAAGCGTGACAGAACGCTCTCGCACGGAAGCAAACAGCAGCTGAACTCGATCCATCGCTGCGGACAATAAAAGCATCGCTGCATTTAAAGGCTTTTATTTTGAAAACCTGATTTCTGTGTTTGAATGTGTGACTTGATTCATGAATGAGCCCAACGCTGTGTTTGAGATGAAGAGTTCAAACTACAGGCTGCTGAGCATCATCATCCTCTCATATTTGAGGCAGATTGTGAACCATGTGACTGGCAGGGTGTAACCCGATTGGTCGATGGATGATCGTCCTCAGCGGCCTCCATCAGAGCAGAGTGAACAAACACCTGTAACTGCGGCCACTGGTGATGTCACAGCCTGATGTACACCTGGACGTCACGATGGCAAAGTCAAGTAGCTGAATTCAGTCAAACCACATCCTGTCAGTTTTCAAAATAAAACTCGTGAATCGTTTAAACTGAAGTCTTCAGTCAAACAGGTTTCAGAAGCGTCCGGCTGTTCTCGGCCTCCATCAGGCTGCCATGTTACTGCACGGCGTGATGTCAGACACCATGTGACTTTTTTCTCCATGTTAAAAAGATTTTTCAAACCGTCACTTTGAGGTGGAAATGTTGATGACGAAGAGAAGTGAAGAAGAAGATTTTCTGTGTTTTAGCTCGTTCGTCAAACATCTTCAGCCTCCATTTTCACCACATGACCACTGCACGCCGACAGGAGCAGAAGAAGTGTCCAAACAAGGAGGAACAACATCCAGAATGTGCTTGAAACTTCACAGATATGAATCATTTCACAGCTTTAATGTTCAGTTTTCTTCCAAAATACAGAAAACAATGTTTTTTTAGTAGATTTACACAAGTCAAAATGAAAAAGAGTCGTTGTCTGTATTCGGTAGAAAAAAATCAAATCCATGAGAAAGGAAACAGAAAGGTTGTTTTTAGAGTTCCTGAGTGAAACTTTTGTGGACGAATCGTTGGATTGGACTTCTGCTGATTTGGCGCCTCCTCTGGTCACTGGTGGTAACAGCAGGAGGAAACAGCAGCTGGCGTTTCCAGAGCAACAGTAAACTCACATCGTAACCAAGGCAACTGTCTGTTTGGCCCTTTCCCATCATGTTAGCCATGAGCTAACAACCTGTGCTTTTATTGTGAAGGAGAAGCAGGTGGAAACGTTTCCTGTGAAGGAGTGTGGATCCCCTGTAGGCATGGCGGACTCCGCCACGGACAGGGACAGCTGCCGTATGGAGCTACTGACAGGATGTAGATTTATTGATCGCCACTGTCAGCGTCTGATTGGACGATTTCGGAGCAGCAGGAAGTGAATGTGCAGCCTGAGTGGCGCTTTGGAAAACGTTCTCGTCCAGCAGGTTTGATTTGGACCAACGTGTTGAAACACGTGGTTAGCATGTAGCGTTAGCTCTGCCGGCAGGTTCAGCCCAGCTCCTTTAATGAACTGAGAGTTGAGCAGAAACTGACCTGAGTTCAGTGACTGTTCACGCCCTCATCGTGTCACAGGCGTGTACATATGTATGATATGTTTTCTATGATATGAGCTAACTGATGACGCGTTCAGGTGACTCTGTGTTGGTCGTACCTCTCTCTCCTCATTCTGGCCCTGGTTCAGTCTGATGATGTTGTTGAAGTTTTTGATCTGAGCACTTTTCTCTGTAATTATTGATCTGTGTTATTTACAGTAGTGGATTATTAAGAGATGCTGCCGGTGTCGTGTCAATAAAAATAATCAATGTGTTGCTGACAGTGTGGATGTTTTTATTGCCAGAAACACGGTGAACAAATCATTTTAAAAGGAGTTTGTGGTGTTTGTTAATGCTTCATTAATGCTTCTCAGCTTCTGGTTGATGCCGTTTGATGTTTCAGTCGTAATAGAGAAAACATGAAAGTGTCCACCAGGTGTCAGTATATCGTCAGATCACAGGAGGTGGACTGATGGACGAGGACGAGGATGGTGAGACAGAAGACTGAAGACACGCATGCGTCCTTTGTGGTAGTCAGTGTTGTGCCTGAACGCGTTCATTGAACGATAGTTCGTTCATAATTTGTATTTCTGCCTGATGAACGTTACTGTGAACTCGTTCATCCTGGTGTCTGTGAACGCCACACTGTCTCAGCTTAACGTTCAACAGGGTGTCAGATTTCTACAGAGCCTTCCAGGCGAAACCCGGCTACAACACACCGTAAACAGGCCTTAATATGTAGCGGAAAAAACACCCAATCTGGCAACACCAGCCACCAGCATCGTACCGCTGCATGCATCATCAAAACAAAAAGCAGCAAGGAGCCGTCGTTTGATCATTTAACGAGTTTTATGACAAGGTCGGTGAGGATGGGAGAAATGCTTAGTTTCAGTGTTAACACTGATCAAATATTTGCTGTCTGGTTTTATCTGGGCTGTGGCAATAATTTAGGAAAATAAGAGCTCGCAGCAACATATGAAAAAAAAGAATTATGAACTAGTTCGTTTTTGGAAAGGTGAACTTAGTTCAACATGTTGAACTCTGAACTGAACTAGTTCATTTAAAAATCTGTGAACTGAACTTTGAGCTAGTTCATGTAGAAAGTGAACTTTCCAACACTTGTGGTAGATTCATTTCTCAGGTGACAGAAAAGATGAAATAAGTTGCAGCAGCTCAGAGACAAACTCAGATCTCCAGGAGACGGACAGTAGTCCCTGCGTCCCTCTTCTGGGTTCAGAACTTTGAAAAAGGATTTTAAGAACCAGAACTCGGCCCTGTGAACCACTTCCTGTTTAGGTGGATGTCCCTCAAGTTCTGCAGCTCCTCGTCAACACGATCTCACCAGTTTTTTAGCTTTGAGAGTCTGTGGGGAGACTGGGATGATCCGCTGCCCTCTGTGTGACCTCTGAGCCGGACTCTCGACCTCGGTCTGCGGGTGTGAAAGGAGTCCAAACTGATCCTGAATCAGCCTGTTCCTCCCAGACAGGTGTGTAAAATGTGTGTTGTATTTATGAAAGGTGTCCTGATGTGGTTTTACATCAGTCTGAATCTGCTGCAGCTGACGGAGGACAGTGTCCTGCTGTTTACCAAAGACTGGACATCACATCCCCAAAGAGTGGTCTTGATCAGAGGTTTCCAACATTAAAGTTACAGAGCTGACGCGTGAGATACACATTGAAGTTTATTATAACAGAAGAACACCAAGGACAGTGTGATCCAGAGGAAGTGTCTCCTCATTAAAGGGGGGCGCCGACAGATCTGAAGAAACGTCTCATTCTTACGTCTTTACCTTGAAGGACGTTTGACCAGCTGATGTCTTTGCTGCTGGATGCCTGGCTGTGACGGCCTGGTGGAACATGGGGGCGGCTGCAGGATGGAGGTCTGGGTGGAGGTGATGGCCACTGATGATGAGTCAGAGGATGAAGCACGTGGTCATGGTCAGACCTGGACTCCAGCCGAGCTCAGAGTCTGGAAAAGGTTTGTTTCGGCGTCGCGTCCCAATGCACCTGAAACGAGTCAGAATCTGCATCTTTACACTAATCAGTGAGGTGTTTTCAGGTGAGTTTGTGCTAGAAAGGATCGGCAGCTCCTCACTTTCTGCCTGAGTCTGGTTTCCTGACTGTTCGGCAAAGTCCACTTTTCCTTTCACTCCAGTCATGACTCAGCTTTTTGTCTGGGAGAGTGTTTCTGTGAAATCATGTGACCACAGCATCCTCCCTGTGAGCCATATAAACCTCAGCCTCTGCTCGGCACCGGAGAGCTGCAGGGAGCCGACACAGGTAGGATGAACCGGCTGCTTTCACCTGTTCACAGCAGGGATGGACAGAGAGATGTCTTTGATGTAAGTGAAGACTGAAGGTTGAATGAATGAATTCATGATTCATTCATTCATTCAGAGTCTGATCATTGGCATCATTTTCTATAAAGGTCTGTGTTTTTCTCTTGTTTTGCTGATTCAGTTGTTGGATGTTGGCTTCAAGTGGACGGACAGAGATTGTTTTTTTGTGGCGACAGTCTACAGAGACAAACAGCTCTGATCTGATTGGATGACTTTTCTGTGTTGAACTTGACGTCTTCTGAAAACTTTGAGACGCTTTGATGCCTCCAGCTGTGTTTCTCGTTAAAATCTAAACTTTCACTGTTGCTTTTTTTTTTTTTAAATCACAAGAAGAAGGACACTTTGAAGGTGAGACGTTCATCTTATAGTGAACTGCTGTCCTAGTGTGAGCAGGCTAAGCACAGAGCCATGACCCCCCCCACACTCACTTCCGTGTTCCTCTGTGTGGGAGGGGCCACAGCCTGCAGGGTGTTCTCAGTCTTCAGTCTCTTAATGCAGAATCTAATCACAGCTGGCAGGACAGACCAGTTTTTAACGAGCTGCTCCGTCCTCAAGGTCCCATGAGGCCGATTTCATCACAACGTGAGTAAAAACTTCCCTCCACCTACAAAGAGGTGGAGGCTGTCAGTGTCTCCTGCAGTGCATCGCAATGCTGCATCTCATTACGACAATTACAACATGACGGAAGAGTTAAGACAGAAAATGTCCGACTGGTGTGATCATATAAACCATTTACAGGTGAGACATTTTTAATGAAACCTAATAGGACGCAGGTAGAAGCTGTAAACTGACCATCCGAGTGAGGGACCTCATAATGCAGGTAGACTGTCAGAGTCAGGGACCTCATAACGCAGGTGAACCATCAGAGTGAGGGACCTCATAATGCAGGTGGGGGGCCATAAATCTGTTGACACATTGTGGGAACACAATGCAGGTCCCCACAATGTAAATTATTAAATTTTAGTGTGAAGACTGAGGTTAAAGTCAGGTTAAGATTAGGTTCAGAAAAGAAATCGATCAGGTACGTCTGGTTCAGCTCCTCTTCAGCAGAATTTAAACCTGCCTCTTCATCATAATGCAGGATTCATAATATAAAGACACTAAACGACTTGAAGAGGCATTTATTAAAGACCCCAGCAAGAAGAGCAGCTTCATCTGGTTTGTTCTGTGTTCAGTAGTGTTTGAACTTGTGTCTTTACTTTTCTACAGGAACACCTCAAACATGGCCTCCAAAGTTCTGATCCAATCAGGATCCCCGACTCGCTACCAGCTGGTGACAAAGAAAGAGAATATTGGAAGTCTGAGGAGAATGACCCTCAGTGAAAAAAGTCCTAACAAGACAAACAAAACCATATTACTTGTTGGTGAAACAGGAACAGGAAAATCGACTCTGGTCAACGCTCTGGTTAACTACGCCATGGGAGTGGACTGGGAGGACAACGTCTGGTTTGAGATCGTAGAGGACGAGTCGAGTCGATCAGGAAGTCAGAAATGGGACGTGGTCGTGTACCAGGTCTTTGGTTTCGAAGGTAAAACTCTGCCCTACTCTCTGACCGTCATCGACACTCCTGGATTCGGAGATACCAGAGGGACTGATGGAGACATCACCGTAGCTCAAAGGTTGTTGGACTTGTTCTGCTCAGATTATGGAGTTCATGAGATTGATGCAGTGGGTCTGGTGCTGAAAGCCACTGAGAATCGACTGAGCGACCGACTGAGGTACATCTTTGATTCGGTATCGTCTCTGTTTGGAAAAGACATGGAGAAGAACATCGTTGTCCTCGTCACACACTCAGATGGACGCAGACCTGAAAATGCTCTGAAAGCCCTCCAGTCTGCAAACATTCAGTGTGCTAAAGATGAAAAGAATCAGCCTGTTTACTTCTTGTATAATAACTGTCAGGATGCTGACAGGACAGAGGACATAGAGTCCCTCCAACAGGCAGTTAGAATAACGACCAGAGGAATGAGCCAGTTCACAGACTTCCTGGACAAAACTGAAGCAGGAAAGCTGGAGATAACGGTGGATGTTCTGAGAGAGCGAATCAGACTCATGGCCTGCATCCAAAACCTGCAAGACAGAACTGAGATGACTGGACTGAAACAGAAAGAAGTCCAACAGACTCAGGATGCTATGAGGGAATATGAACAAGAGATGAAGAACAATGAGAATTTCATCGAAGAAGTTAATGAGGACTACAAAGTCCAAGAATCTGTCCATGGTGGACGGAGGTGGTGGTGGTGTGGCTTGTTTTATAAAGAACCTGTTTGCTGTCCTGTCTGTGAGGAGAACTGTCAATATCCTGGATACCCAGTGATCAGGAGTCCAGGACACTGTGAGGTCATGAAGGATGGCTGCTGCACCGTGTGTACCAGGAAGTGTCCTGAATCACATCATGTGAAAGAAAACTGGATCTACGTGAACAAGACGAGAAAAGTTCAAAAGACCATAGACGACATGAGAAAGAAGTATGAAGAGAGTAAAACCGACTGTGAGGAGACGACAAAACTTCTGGAACATCTGGAGAGGAATTTGGAAGAACTTCAGAGAGAAAAAGATCAGCTGCTGGAAGAGTCCTTCCAGCATGTTGTTTCACTGGAGCACATTGCCCTGAATATCAATTCACTGTCCACTTTTGTCCACTTGGACTTCTTGATTAAGAAGATGAAGGAGAAAGGGGACGTGGAGAAGGTGCAGAAGCTGGAGGACATGAAGAGTCGAGTGGATGAAGGAGTCCTGGCAGCGCTCCAGTACAAACTAACAGCAGCTGTTAAAGAAGCCATGAAGTAAGTGAACAACATCAATCTACCTGCCCAGTGTAACCCAGTCCAGTACCAGTACACACCAGTGCAGACTATAAGCAGGGGTGCAGGTAACTTTTTCGTCAGGTGCTCAGGTGAGTACCAAGAGATGGTGTTTGGTACTCACCCCATACACAGAGTGGTCTTAATGAACAGCCTCCCTCTCTGTCCTCTTCCTCAGTGTCCTGCATGGTAGATGATGTCTTCTAGTGGAGTCTCAGGTTAGCTGTCTCCACCCACAGGTCAACGACTGGCTTTGGGTCAGATGTCCCTGTGGTCGTTTCTGATGGGTAAAAGTGGATCAGGACTGAGAGACGAGCCTGTGACCGACCAGATCTGGACTTGGTTTTTATAATGTTGAGATGTGAGAATGTCCTCCCACATGCTGCTCTGCTCAAGGGCAGCGGAAGAAACGATTTCATTTATTTTAATTAAATTTTACTCATGTTGTGACGCATCACACGGAAAACCCTTTCACATTGGTCTCGGTTGTAATTTAGAATCGAGTGTGTTTACTTGGTATTGTTTTGAATGCAGTATGTAAATCCTTTGAATTCCCTGTGTGCACCTTCAGCCTAGCTGTGATGTCTTCAGTGCCGTTACAACACATTTAATGTACAGCTGAAACATTTTGGTAAATTCAACTTTTATTTAGTGTCATTAGATTCACTTTCATGTAGCTTTTAACAATGAAAAGAAAGTAAGAAGCAGGGAAGGTTGAAGACGATGTAAATGATCTATTTCTTCTACAGGAATGATCGCACCTCGCTGAGATTCAAGCACATCATCTCGAAAAGTGTTCTGATCCAATCAGGATCCCCGACTCGCTACCAGCTGACACCAAAGAAAGAGAATATTGGAAGTCTGAGGAGAATGACCCTTGGTGAAAAAAGTCTGAGCAAGACAAACAAAACCATATTACTTGTTGGTGAAACAGAAAAAGGAAAATCGACTCTGGTCAACGCTCTGGTTAACTACGCCATGGGAGTAGACTGGGAGGACAACGTCTGGTTTGAGATCGTAGAGGACGAGTCGAGTCGATCAGGAAGTCAGAAATGGGACGTGGTCGTGTACCAGGTCTTTGGTTTCGAAGGTAAAACTCTGCCCTACTCTCTGACCGTCATCGACACTCCTGGATTCGGAGATACCAGAGGGACTGATGGAGACATCACCATAGCTCAAAGGTTGTTGGACTTGTTCTGCTCAGATTATGGAGTTCATGAGATTGATGCAGTGGGTCTGGTGCTGAAAGCCACTGAGAATCGACTGAGCGACCGACTGAGGTACATCTTTGATTCGGTATCGTCTCTGTTTGGAAAAGACATGGAGAAGAACATCGTTGTCCTCGTCACACACTCAGATGGACGCAGACCTGAAAATGCTCTGAAAGCCCTCCAGTCTGCAAACATTCAGTGTGCTAAAGATGAAAAGAATCAGCCTGTTTACTTCTTGTATAATAACTGTCAGGATGCTGACAGGACAGAGGACATAGAGTCCCTCCAACAGGCAGTTAGAATAACGACCAGAGGAATGAGCCAGTTCACAGACTTCCTGGACAAAACTGAAGCAGGAAAGCTGGAGACGGTCATTCGACGTGAGCAAACTGAGCTGACAGACTGTGTCCTCGAGCTGCAAGAGAGGATCGTGCTGATTGAAGCAAAGCAGAGAGACATTCTGCAGAAGCGGAACAATGAAAAGATCCTCATCGCCGAGGGTTTCTTTGTGAAGACAGTGACTTACTGTCCTGTCTGTGAGGAGGACTGCCACTCCCCATGCAAAGCGTCCTCAGGTCCAGGAAACTGCCAGGTCATGAAAGGTGGCTGCTGCACTGTATGTCCCAGAAAGTGTCCCCTATCAGATCATGTGAAAGAAGACAGGACGTATGTGAAGAAGACAAGGAAAGGCCAGAAGACCCTACAAGATGGGACCTCTGCAGGAAGTGAGAGTGGGTCAAACCTTTTGGAAGAACTTCAGAAAGAAAAAGATCAGCTGCTGGACAAGTCCTTCCAGCGTGTTGTCAGGCTGGATCAGATCTCTCTCACTGTTAATCCATTGTCCACTTACGTCTACTTAGACTTCCTGATTGAGAAGATGAAGGAGAAAGGAGACCGAGAGAAGGTCGAGAAACTGGAAGAGATGAAGAGTCGAGTGGAGGTACGAACCAGAGCCGGACTACAGCTCGTGTTCACGAAACTGAAAGCTGCTGTCAGTCAGCTCAAGACACAGTGAAGCAGGTGGACGACGTCGTCCTCTGTTTTTTCTCTGCATGAAACATTTTCATTCAAAGTGTAACGAAAGAAAAGTGTGACACTCGTTTAAGAGCTCAATCAGAAAAAGAAATGTAGCTCCTGTCAGATTTCAGTGTGCAGATCTGGTCTGCAGAAACCTCTCCAGAGCTCACAGTCGGCTTCCTCCACTAACCTGACGTCTGAGACATCATTTACACCTGAAACCTGGTTTCTGTCATAAACCTGGTCTCAGGTAGACTTCTCCTGGAGACGTCTGTCTGTTTGTTGTGTGTTTAAGCGTCTTTGGCCTTCATTCAGTCAGTTAAACGTCATTTAAAGAGGAATGATTCAGTTTATTTCATCAACTCTCTCAGCCACCACCAAGGAAGAAATAACAATATTGATTATTGTCACTGATCATTTAGGACAGGTTCATGTTTAGACAGCGGTGGAGTAATACATAAAGTTGTTAATAATTTGCTCACTGGCGTTTTGAATGTTTTTAATGACTCGTTCGGATACTTAATAACATCCTGTCGTTCTTCTGTGATAATAAAGTTTCTTCATCTGCATCTTCCTGAACTTTCTTCTGTTTCTCTGTTACTGAAACAAACAAACAAACACTGCGCCATTTTAACCGAAGCATCATGAAGAACACGTGATACACTCCTCTGCATTGACCACTAGAGGGCGCCGACACTGCATCACTGAATTTACACCATTAAGACAAAGTGCAGCTCTCAGGTGTCTCCGAGAGAAAGCAGCTCAAAGAAAACCACGCACAAAGGTCTGTACTACATGTCTGAGGTGGAAACAGACCAGTTTCTGGTGTGAGACGGACTCAGTGTGGTCTATAAGATAAGATAAGATAAGATAAGATAAGATAAGATAAGATAAGATAAGATAAGATAAGATAAGATAAGATAAATCAGCAGTGACCAGCAGCTGAACGTGACACACAAACTTAATTTCAGTAACTCTGAAAACATCAACAACTAATTCAGAAATAAAGACTGAAAGTCAACTACGACTCCCAGCATGCATTTCACCGAGAACCATCCAATCACAGAGCCCCACGTTCGGCTCCATTCCTTCTCCTATTTCCGGTGAGCTCACGTTCCCTTCTTCTTCTTCTTCTTCTTCTTCTTCTTCTTCTTCTTCTTCTTCTTCTTCTTCTTCAGCAGCAGCGCGGAGGCTCATGGGTATTGTAGTTTAATGAGGTGGAAACTCCAACTGACATTCAGAGGGTGAAGCTGTGAGCGTGAAATGATCCAGAGGAAAACCTGCGCCGGTCCCGGTCCGTCCCGGGCCACGGGTCGTGTTCTGCTCTGGTTCGGACTGCAGCTGGTGTCCTGCGGCTCCTCCTGCAGGCGGCGCTGTCATTCTGGTGTTGATGGTTACCATGGCAACCGAACGCCTTCCTGCGTTGTTTTCAGCAGCTCGTGACTGTTAGAGTTCATCAAAACGGTTAAAGTTCATCAGATCAAATCTTTAAAATGCTGCTGAGTCAAAGAAGAGCGAAGTGTGGACAGTTCACAGGACCGACGGCTGTGGTGAGTCACCGACGACACAGACAACAGACAGAAAACTGAGAGACCGACGGACAGACAGAGGGACAGACAGAGGGACAGTGAACTCTCACAAACGTTTAATCATTAAGATTTGATTTTGTTTTGCTTTCTCATCTGTGATTATAAAGTTGAAAAAAGTTGTTAAAGTTTGGACTGAATAAAAAAAAACGAGCATGTTCGTCATGAAGAGCTTAGCTGATCTGTCTCATCAGGATTCTGCAGGTCTCACCAGGCTCTGGTCCTGATGAGGTTCAGATCAGAACACGAGCGTGTCTCATGGGACCAGCAGAGACCCGATGGACGGACCAGGGACTCACACTGTTTCTGTGTCAAACAGAGAGCCAAAGTCCCGCCGTCCAGACCCATGGACCAGCTGTTCCTGACCAGGCAGAAACAGGACGCCGCCCGAGACCAGGTCCTGGAGTTCAGCAGGTACCAGCAGACCTGGGACACCAAGAACTCCTGGCTGAAGAGTTCAGATGGTCGTTTCCAGAGACGAGCCGTCCAGAGGCGCGTCCAGTCTGCTCTGAACCAGCAGGAAGTCCACGTCCAGGACAGGAGAGACAGGTGAGCTCATACAGCACACCTGAGACAGGTGTACGTGTACGCAAGTACTTTACCTGAGTGGTTTCATTCATACTTATACTTCATCTGACAGGCAACCGTTGTACTTTTACTACGTTTAGTTACAGTTACTTTGTAGTTACTTCATGGACTAGAAAACAGCTGTTTATGACGTCTGTGTGACTGATGAAGACGAGCGCAGCTTCTTCCTCACTGTGTTTACATTCTGTTACCTGGTTACTGTGGACGCACAGTGACACACAGTAACCAGGTAACGTCAACTTCATCCACCAATCAGATTTCACCTGAGACACAAACCATCAGTTCTGTTACTGTTGATACTGTAACTACACAAATACCTGTGTACCTGCATGTCTGTCTGCACCTGTCTGTCCTCATGTGTCTGTCTGCACACGTCTTTCTCCACCTGTGCGTCTCCACCTGTGCGTCTCCACCTGTGCGTCTCCACCTGTGCGTCTCCCCAGGCTGCGTGCGCTGCTGGAGGAGGAGGAGCAGCAGCTCCAGCAGCAGATGGAGGAGAAGATGGAGACCTCAGTGGAGAGAGAGGCGAGGATGAGAGAACGAGCGAAAGTCCTGAGAGACAAGAGAGAGACAGAGAGACAGCAGCTGGTCTCAGAGAAGCTGGAACAGCTGTTCAGGTAAACCCACCTTGTTTCTTTTGGAGTTGTTCTACCTTTAGCCTTTAGAACGTGTTTTATCTACAGACTTTGTTCTATCTTTGAAACTCGTTCTGTGTTTACATCTCGTTCTGTCTTGAGAACTTATTCTGTCTTTGGAACATGTTCTGTCTTTAGAACTCGTTCTGTCGTTCTCTCTTTAGAACTCGTTCCGTCTTTGGAACATTTTCTGTGTTTAGAACTTGTTCTGTCTTTAGAACTCGTTCTGTCTTTGGAACACGTTCTGTCTTTGGAACATGTTCTGTCTTTAGAACTCGTTCTGTCGTTCTCTCTTTAGAACTCGTTCCGTCTTTGGAACATTTTCTGTGTTTAGAACTTGTTCTGTCTTTAGAACTCGTTCTGTCGTTCTCTCTTTAGAACTCGTTCCGTCTTTGGAACATTTTCTGTGTTTAGAACTTGTTCTGTCTTTAGAACTCGTTCTGTCTTTGGAACAGGTTCTGTCTTTGGAACATGTTCTGTCTTTAGAACTCGTTCTGTCGTTCTCTCTTTAGAACTCGTTCCGTCTTTGGAACATTTTCTGTGTTTAGAACTTGTTCTGTCTTTAGAACTTGTTCTGTCGTTCTGTCTCTAGAACTCGTTCTATCGTTCTCTCTTTAGAACTCGTTCTGTCTTTAGAACCCGTTCTGTCGTTCTGTCTTTAGAACCCGTTCTGTCGTTCTGTCTTTAGAACCCGTTCTGCGTTTAACATCGGGGCGCTCAGTGTGACGTGGTTCTGTCGTTGAGGACATGAACGTTGTCTTGCTCCTCTCGTCATCTGTTGTTGTTCTCAGCTGTTCTTCAGTGTCGGCTCTTTATTTGAGACCCGGCCTTTATTTCCTGGAAGTGGCTGCACAGAGTCTGTTTCCAGCCTGTGTCACCTCACCTGACTGTGGCCGTGTTTTCAGGGAGCAGTGTGAGGAGCTGCGGACCCTCCAGAGCCGACGCACCGTGCGGCAGGTGTGTTTGGAGCGAGAAGCTCAGGTGAGGAGCCGACAGGAGCGGCTGCAGCAGCAGAAGCAGGAGGAGAAGGTGGTCCAGGAGCTGCTGGAGGAGGATCGCAGAGCCAGAGAGGAGCACGAGGCCCAGAAGGAGCAGAGGCAGCGGCGGAGGAAGCTGCAGCAGCTGGACTTCATCAGGACTCAGATGGAGGAAGCGGAGCAGCAGAGACGGCAGCTCAGACGGCTGAGGGAGGAGGAGGCGGCGCTCATGGTCAGCACGCGTGTCACAGCCGACATTTAACACAGCTGAACGAGCAGCACTGAAGTCCAAACCTCTGTTCAAAGACAGCTTTACTGACCCCACGCCGGGACGTTGGTTTCAAAAATGGTCACAAACAGACAGAAAGAGAGTGTTTAACACTTCAGTGCATCACATTCAAAAGTGTTTAAATGTCCCTTTAAAGCACTTGTGGGGATGAAATGTCCTTGTTGAGTATTCCTCTCTGTTGTTGGCTGCAGCTGCAGCAGCAGCAGGTGCAGCAGGTGCAGCAGCAGCTCGAGCAGCAGCAGAAGCTCCGGGATCAGCGGACCAGACGCCGGCAGCTGGATGAGGGTTTACGGCTGAAGATGAAGCGTCTGGCCAGAGAGCAGCAGGACGAGCTGCAGCTGGACATGAACGTCCTGCAGCAGCAGCTCAAACTGGGAAGTGATGAGAAACAGGACGCTGCTCAGAGGAAGGTAAGTGCACCTGAGGCTCACAGCTCACACCACCTTTACCTGTAAGAGGGATTCTGAGCAGCAGGATGCAGTAAATGTACTTCTTAATACTGTCCTGTAGAGGGCCTCAGAGTGCTCCCTGGACCAATCAGAGACACTGATTCCAGACCAGCTGAGACTCATTGAATGTGTTTACCTGTGCTCACCTGCGTGTGTGTGTGTGTGTGTGTGTGTGTGTGTGTGTGTGTGTGTGTGTGTGTGTGTGTGTGTTGCTCAGGCTGACATGCGTGAGCAGCAGCAGAGGTATCAGCAGTATTTGTCCGAAGAGCTGCAGAAACAGAGGAGGGAGGAGGAGGAGACGGAGCAGCTGATGGAGGAGAAACTGAAGGAGGTCTGGACCAAACGAGAGGAGCAGAGCCGACTGCAGGGAGAGGCCAGAACCCGGCTGATGGAGGAGGTGATGGAGGCTCGAAGGCTGCAGATCCAACACAAACGTAAGAAAACTTTTATCATACTTCGGTTTGTTCAGACAAACAGTGAATGCTAGCTGCTAACCGCTAGCTGCTAACCGCTAACAGTTCAGTGTTTGGATCAGCTGATTGATCTTCTTCCTCTGAGCTCCATTAAAACTCATCACTGTTGTTCTTCATCACATGAACACACACACTGCAGTTTATTCTGACTCTCTCTCTCTCACACACACACACACACACACACACACACACACACACACACACACACACACACACACACACACACACACTGCAGCACCAAACGTGGATTCATCCGCCGTTTGGTCCCAGTCCCAGCGGACGCCCCATGTCCTCCAGTTTGTCTGATAAAACTGCAGTGAGCAGCTGTTTGAGGAGTTTTAAAACGACTGTGTGTGTGTGTGTGTGTGTGTGTGTGTGTGTGTGTGTGTGTGTGTGTGTGTGTGTGTGTGTGTGTGTGTTCAGTTGACATGGACAGGCAGAGACAGGTGGAGGTGTCCACAGAGAGAGACGAGCTGAACAGAGCAATGGAGGAGATGAAGCTGATGGATGAAGAGGAGAAGAGACGGTACGTCCAGGACACCATCCTGTCTCTGAACTGGTCTCTGCTGGTGCTGAACTGGTCTGTGTTTGTCCCCGCAGGAGGAAGCAGACCTGTGAGGCGTACCAGGCCGACCTGAGGGCTCAGGTGAGGCAGCAGCAGCAGCTCCGCGCTGAGCAGAGAGCTCAGGCTGAGACGGAGTACCAGCAGGGTCTGATCCAGCAGGAGCTGTACAACCAGAAGAGAGACGAGATCCTGTCCAGACCCACGTCCCACACCACCGCCCCCCATCCATTCAGACGAGCAGAGGGGTCCAGGTCTGCCTCACATGTGCTGAACACGCTTTAAAACGCTTCCTTACTCAGACGTGACTCTGAAAAGACGATGTGAATAAAGATGATGTGTGTTCACGCTGAGCTTCGCCTCCACTCCTTTCAAAGTCTGCATCCAGCACGAGGTCACATGACACGTCCAGCACGAGGTCACATGACACGTCCAGCACGAGGTCACATGACACGTCCAGCACGAGGTCACATGACACGTCCAGCACGAGGTCACATGACACGTTCAGCATGAGGTCACATGACATCACATCAGGTCAACACTCAAAGAAGAATCACTGAATCAAAGAGGGAAACACGTTGAATGCGAGGAGAGAGCAGCTGGTCAACGCTCAGTAACCGCTGAGTCTCCGCCATCGTCCCCCGGCAGCAGCATGTGGACGTCTTCCTCCTGGCCTTTTTTTATTTTGTCCTTTTTTTTGTCTATTAGGTCTTTTGTGTCTCAGGTGAACAGACAGATGGACGGACAGACAGACAGACAGACAGACAGACAGACAGACAGACAGACAGACAGACAGACAGACAGACAGGTGAGCAGACAGACAGACAGACAGACAGACAGGTGGACAGACAGACAGACAGACAGGTGAACAGACAGACAGACAGACAGACAGACAGACAGGTGGACAGACAGACAGACAGGTGAACAGACAGACAGACAGACAGAGACAGACAGACAGACAGACAGACAGACAGGTGAACAGACAGACAGACAGACAGACAGGTGAGCAGACAGACAGACAGGTGGACAGACAGACAGGTGGACAGGTGAACAGACAGGTGAGCAGACAGACAGACAGGTGGACAGACAGACAGGTGGACAGGTGAACAGACAGGTGAGCAGACAGACAGCTGGTTGGGTAATGAGCGTCTGTGAGGAGGATCCTTGTTGCTAAAGTCTGTTTGGTTGTGAAACGTGAAGCTGAAGACGTTCGTCTGCTCAAACACATGAAACCACATCCACCTCCGGCCGACACCTCACGTTACATCACACATGGATTCAGGGTGGACAGAATAACATGAACACCTCAACGCTCCAAAATCCAGCTCAACACAACCAGGAAGTGAACGCGTCCTCACCTGAGGACATCACCAAGAAGAAGGAGGAGAAGAAGAAGAAAGTGTGAAAACAATCGCATGATGGACAGAACTTTATTTAAACTGAGCTCCACAACACAAACAGGTGTGACCTCACTCTGTGTTTCACACCTTTCCTCAAAGCATCCCCTGCAGGTGACTGAAGGCAGAACCTCAGGACTCACCTGGTTCATGTCCTGACCTCCACTTCGAGACACTCACTCTTCAAGGGGCCCGTCCGAATATTGCAATTCCCATGAGCCTCTGCTGCTGTTGCTGCTGCATCACTTCAGGTGAGAGAAGAGTTTGTCACCATGGTTACTGAAGTCAAAACTCCAGCAGGACTCAGAGATTGAATAACAACTTTATTGTCCTCACGCACATTACAAAAACATTTCAGTCACATGGCATGAAAAAACATGGTGTCCATGGTGGACAGGACGTCCTGTGGCTCAGGTCCTCTCTACACACACGCTAGCTTGGAGCTAAATGCTAATGTCACCGTGCTAACATGCTCACAGTAACAATGCTAACATGTTTAGCAGGTGTAAAGTTTACCATGTTCAACATCTTAGTTTAGCATGTTAGCATGCTAACATATGCTAATCAGCAGTAAACACAAAGCACAGCTGAGGCTGATGGGAATGTTGTCAATCAGAGGACACTGGACACTCTTCATCACAGTCATCCAACAGACAGACAGGCCAAGAGACAGACAGACAGACAGACAGACAGACAGACAGACAGACAGACAGACAGACAGACAGACAGACAGTGAGTGAGTGAGACAGACAGACAGACAGACAGACAGACAGACAGACAGTGAGTGAGTGAGACAGACAGACAGACAGACAGACAGACAGACAGTGAGTGAGTGAGACAGACAGACAGACAGACAGACAGACAGACAGACAGACAGACAGACAGACAGACAGACAGACAGACAGACAGAGAGTGAGTGAGTGAGTGAGTGAGTGAGTGAGACAGACAGACAGACAGACAGACAGACAGACAGACAGACAGACAGACAGACAGACAGACAGAGAGTGAGTGAGACAGACAGACAGACAGACAGACAGACAGACAGACAGACAGACAGACAGACAGACAGACAGACAGTGAGTGAGTGAGACAGACAGACAGACAGACAGACAGACAGACAGACAGACAGACAGACAGACAGGCCAAGAGACAGACAGACAGACAGACAGACAGACAGACAGACAGACAGACAGACAGACAGACAGACAGACAGTGAGTGAGTGAGACAGACAGACAGACAGACAGACAGACAGACAGACAGACAGACAGACAGACAGACAGTGAGTGAGTCAGACAGACAGACAGACAGACAGTGAGTGAGTGAGTGAGACAGACAGACAGACAGACAGACAGACAGACAGACAGACAGACAGACAGACAGACAGACAGACAGACAGACAGAGAGTGAGTGAGACAGACAGACAGACAGACAGACAGACAGACAGACAGACAGAGAGTGAGTGAGTGAGACAGACAGACAGACAGACAGACAGACAGACAGACAGACAGACAGACAGACAGACAGAGAGTGAGTGAGTGAGACAGACAGACAGACAGACAGACAGACAGACAGACAGACAGACAGTGAGTGAGACAGACAGACAGACAGACAGACAGACAGACAGTGAGTGAGACAGACAGACAGACAGACAGACAGACAGACAGACAGACAGACTTCTTTCCAGACGTGTGTCTTTGCGGCCTTCATGGTAGAGGCTCAGTGATAAAGCCTGTGCCGGATGGACCAATCACAGTCGTGCAGGTAAACAGCTCATACCTGCTGAAGGAGTGGTTTGGGAGTGGACTCATATGCTGCTCCCCACACTCAGATGATCGAACGTACGCTCAGGAAGGTGTTTTCAGAGGACAGCTACCTGCACACCTGAGCACACCTGAGGACCTGCTGACTCGGCCCGAGGATGACGAGCGATTATTACCCATACTCCAAGGTAAAGGTCGTTTATCTGTCTTTATTGCTTACTGCTGAGGACACAGGACAAGACTAATCTGTGTGGGTCAATGTTCACTGTCAGGACACACACACACACACACACACACACACACACACACACACACACACACACACACACACACACACACACACACACACAGACACTCACACTCTCACACACACACACACACACATACAGACACTCACACACACACACACACACACACACACACACAGACACTCACACACACTCACACTCTCACACACACACACACACACATACAGACACTCACACACACACACACACACACACACACACACACACACATACAGACACTCACACACACTCACACTCTCACACACACACACACACACACACACACACACACACACATACAGACACTCACACACACACACACACACACACACACAGACACTCACACACACAGACACTCACACGCACACACACACACACACACACACACACACACACACACACACACATACACACACTCACTCACTCAATATCAGCATGTTCTTGTCCACATCACCATGGCAATAAGATGTCTCTCCTTAATGTGTCCTGAGGCCTGAAGCAGTTTGACCAGAGGATCATTAAATACTGCACTGATGAACAAACGTGCAGTACTGCAGTACTAATACCAAAATATACTATGTTACCAGTAAAAGTCCTGCTAAAAAACCCAGAAGTATTAACAGTCAAATGTACTTCAGGTATTAGAAGTATAAGTACTTGTTGTGCAGCATGAGTGTGACAGCTGGTGTATTAAAACATGAAATGTACTGCAGTACAAGTATCAGAGCAGCAGTATGTAGTACTCAGTCACGTTTTATTCAAGTACATTTATCAACAGTTTGTTCACATAAGATAAGATAAGATAAGATAAGATAAGATAAGATAAGATAAGATAAGATAAGATAAGATAAGATAAGATAAGATAAGATAGACTTTATTTATCCCACAATGGGTGAAATTCACGTTACAGCAGCAAGAAGACAGGGGACAAGAAGACAGGGGACAAGAAGACAGGGGACAAGAAGACAGAGGACAAGAAGACAGAGGACAAGAAGACAATAAATATACTGCTCAAGTGTTATATACCCTATGGTGATTTACAGTAAGGTAAAAATATGAGGACGAAGAGGAGGAGGAGGACAGTACTGCAACGTTACTCTGTACTTTTACTCAAGTACTACACTAAAGTACACTTTTGAGGCCCTTGACCTTCAATTACTTTTCACTTGTACTCCAACACATTACTACAGTTTTTACTTCACTCTATGTACCTGAGTTATTCTGTACTGCAGATTTACGCACAAAGACAAGAGACAATACAACAAAGTACTTCACATCAAACCGTGAAGACATCACAGGTGTCTCACAACAGAAAAGTACTGCTTCCACATGAGTACGACAGAGTAATACTCCGATCACTCACCGACAGCGGACTGGTCTGTCCTGGTCTGAGGTGGTCTGCTCTGGTCTGAGGTGGTCTGCTCTGGTCTGAGGTGGTCTGTCCTGGTCTGAGGGGGTCTGTCCTGGTCTGAGGGGGTCTGTCCTGGTCTGAGGTGGTCTGCTCTGGTCTGTCTGGGTCTGAGGGGGTCTGTCCTGGTCTGAGGTGGTCTGACTCTGAACATCACATCACTGATAAACATATTCACTTCAGTGAAGAAGTATTTCTAAAATGAAACGCAGTACTCCTGCTGTTTAATGTCTGATGGAGTACCAGACGTGTCCTCTGGTGGTTCTGGACTGACTGCTCCATCAGTCATGAAATGACGTATCCGGGGACCGTTTGTGGGGTCCGGACCCTCACGTTGAGAACCAGCAGTGTGTGTTGTAGTACTGTGGCGATCCAGCCGGGGCTGTGTGTGTGTGTGTGTGTGTGTGTGTGTGTGTGTGTGTGTGTGTGTGTGTGTGTGTGTGTGTGTGTGTGTCAGGAAGTAGTCCCGTGTCGTGTGTGTTTTGGCCTCGGACTGTGTTTACGGATTATTTCGCGTGTTTTTCCGCGCGCTGAATTAAAGCGTGTAACTGCGGAAACGACGCGAACGTCGCCCGAGCGGCGGAAACACCCGCCGCGCGGCGAGTCCTTCCGAACAGACTGACCGAAACTCCGCCGGGACACCTGCCCGCACCGGGGCGTGCGGACTACAGCGGTCCGACTGGTTCACAGGAGCAAAGTTCCCAACAGGACGGCAGCGGTTTCTTAATGGGAGCAACGACTCGACCGTCGTAGTTTGTCCGTTCAGGGAGGGAGCACGATGTCTGTGAACGAGCTGTACACAAAGGTGAGTCATTTACCTGTGAAACACACCGACGTCATACTCGATACTGCCAGAGAAGCCTGGACCTGTTTCCTGCTGCCAGGCTGGTCAGTTCAGTCGGTGAAGGCTGTCATACAAACTTCATCCAGAGCTCTGTTGAACAAATCCTTGTTTGTACGAACAGCCGTGTTCTCCCATAAAGCTTCAGCTCCGCCGGCTCAGCTCGACATGAACCAAACTCCATGATGTTTTAGTTAAACTTTGTGTGGAGACACCTGTTCGTAGTAACGTCTTCAGGCAGTGCCGTCGTCCGTTGACAGCGACCAAAAGTTTAAATATGATCAAACTTATAGGTGTGCAGCGGATTACTTGTATGCCGAATGTGCCAGAAAACTACGAAGAGTTCATCTGACAAATCATGTCCTCAGACTTTTTGTTACAAACGACAACATACTTTAAATTTACATATTTCTGAAGGCAGTTCAACACTGCAATGAGCGGACAGGTGCACGAGTCGTTAGGTTGACCTCGCGGGAGGAACGTTTCCTGATTGTTTGGCTGAAATCAGAGTTTCTCATGTCTTAGCGTCAGCGTGCTAACTGGCTAACAGCAGTAACGTCACATGATGGAGCTTTTTACTCATCTCAGCTTTGATATCACGGAGGACTGTTTGTGTCAGGCTGTTTGAGTTGATGAAAGACAAAGTCCAGGTGCATTATGGGAAACGTAGGACCCAGTGTTTTTGGACTAACAGGTTGTTTGCAGATGACGTCATGTCACTCGTTTGTTGTGTGGTGAGGTGCAGATGGAGGGCAGGAAGTGATGTTCTGCATAGGAAGCACTGAAACACACTCAAATGGCGATGTTTTTAGTCGTTGACGGTCGCTCGAATCGATCAAAAAGAGAAACCACGAGGAACTTTTATCAGCTACCAAAAGTTGTCGTTCTTAATGATGAAAAATTCAAGAAATTTACTGAAAAACGCTGGAAAAGAAGTCTCGCTAACTATCTGCGGTCAGGAGGAGCCGAGTCGGGTAATGGTGGAAACGGTGCAACACGCCTGATGGAAGCGCTCAGTGTCGTCCATCAGGTCGGTCAGACGCGTCGCGTTTCACGTTTAGCTAACGATACGCATCACCATGTGGCGCGTTATCTGTCATTTCTGTTTCCATGAATAAATACTTTAAATAAAAGTTTCTCTGTTAGATTCCTGTAAAGTGAAACACGTCAGAGAATCAGTGAACGCGTTCATGTCGAACACATAAAAACGGAAAAAGAAAGCCGGCTTTGTTTTGGCTCCTCTGGGCTTCCGTAGCCTTCCTCTTCGTAGACTCTGAGCTGTTCGACTGATTCTTTTCGGTCATGAACGAGGTCGCTGGTGTTCCGGCCTGTTGTGGATCCGGTCTGCAGCACCAGTTTTCAGGTCCGTGTTGGACTTGTCCCACGTGAACGTGTCCATGTGACAGACGTAGACCCTCGTTTAGGTTCGAGTTCTGTCCTCCTGTCCACAGGGACATCCAGAATGCAGAAGAACGTAAAGTGTCGTCCAGGACTCGTCTTTATCAAACGCGTCCTCAGTCTCTGCTTGACAGCACAGATCTGTCTTATGGATGCTGTGATCTGATTGGCCGGATCAGGGTCCGCACTGATAGATGAGGAAGAGAGCTGAAGTGATTAATTGATCGGTCGATTGGCAGGAAGTTGCTTTCATCGTCTCAGTGACCACAAACTGAAAGTGTTCGGCTTCTGATCTGCTGATTGGACAGGACCAGGACAAACTGTGACGGACGTGATTGATTGAGATTGATCAGTGATGGATCAGCTCTGATCAGTCTGTTTAATCGTGTGCTTTTAGCCGCGTCGTGTTTTTATTCAAGTGCGTTTTACTGCGTTTCAGCAGGAAATAAAACCTCGAAGGCGAAGAGACGTAAAGACACGACTGTCCTCAGACTGAACGTTCAGTCGGTGGGTGGACAGATTCACGTGGACAGACAGACATTCGTCCTCAGCTGTGCGTCCTTTATTCTGTTATGGTTAGAAGTACTGCAGTAATACTACAGGAGTACTACAGCAGCAGTATCAAATGCAGTATTTGCAGCACACAGAGAGTTTTATAGATCCAACATGATACTGACCGTCTGTACTTCAGCGCCACAGACACACAGAGAGGATCAATGAGTCGACATATTGACCTGGGGGTGGACCCCCCCGTCACCCCCCCCCAGCCGCCTGCTGTTAGTCTGACCTCCTCATGAAGCTGAAGCCCCGCTCGGACTTTATTGATCTTTAACTGAAGATATCAGATCAAACCATATGAAGATTCTGCAGAGTGATCGATCAGCTGATCAGCTGATCGATGGAAAATTCATCGAACTGTTGAACTGA